>NW_020799107.1:16353620-16367330 GCF_003259725.1 Athene cunicularia
CTGGGGCGGGAGCCGGTTACCGGCGGTGCGCGAGGAGAGGGGCTGCTGCGGCCTGGGAACGGCCCCGCATCACCCTGAAAACCGCTGCATGAAAACACCCGGGAGATGTCGAGTAGAGTGGGATTCTAAGTATGAAATCGTTTAAGATAATATGTAGTTTGTTTATATAATTGAAACTGACTACACGTTAATTTTCCTTAGTTAAACTATAAACATGAAGAAATTAAAGCTTAAAGAACTGGAAAGCTGTCTTCAACAAGTTGATACTTTTGAAAGTCCAAAACTGCTCCTTGAACAGTATCCAACAAGACCTCATATTGCAGGTAGAGGTTACCTACAGCACTGTTGTCTCTTTTACTAGTTCCTCATCAGAAGTTTAAAATAAATTTTAAGTCTTTCCAATGTATTACCTCCTTTGAAGCCTTTACACTAAAATCAGTTGAGAAATTGTATCCAGCAGGAGTGTAATTAATAATTTTTTAATGATCTGTTAACTTACTTTCATTAGAAGTATACATTAATGTACAATCCAAAAATCAAGTAAATTGATTTAAAAGATAATGTGATAGAAACATCTTAATCCGTAAATGAGAAATCTTAAATGGATTTATTTTATGACACAAAAAACAGTAAGTGTATGTACACTCACCCATACCTTCATTTTTTTCAGTATTTTACATCTTTCTCTCATTTTTCTCTGAATTTAGAAGCATACTTTTTCTACAAACAATACTCACAGCTGTATGTGTAATCTCTCCACCAGAGATCTAGAGTTCTATAACTCATCAGAATGTTTTTGACTTCTCACATATAAATGAAAAATTACAGGCAGTGAGAACATCAGCTTAATTCTGCATGACAAAAAAACATTAGTTCAGCTTCTTAAATGCAGAAGTAGCTTTTCCTGATTAATCAGATGCATATTTGATATTATTGACTTGTGACTTTTTTTCCCCCCCCAGCATGTATGCTTTATACAATTCATAATACTTTTGATGATATTGAAAACAAAACAATTGCAGATTTAGGATGTGGTTGTGGCATGCTCAGCATTGGAAGTGCAATGTTAGGAGCAGGGTAAGTAATACCAAGTTCTGGTTGTATTTTTTTCTGGCATAGAAGTATAAAAAATAAGATTAGAACATAGCAATGCTGAACTAAAGTGATTTTTAGGTATTTAATCTGGTGCATAACAAGGCTATTAAATATGTTTAGAAAGTCAATAACCATTCAAATAGTAGAAGAAATGAACAGTTGCCATGTATCTGGAAGTTCAAATGTTTGCTTTCCCCAAAGTACTAAATGAACACATGAAACCTCCTTCACAATCTTCAAAAGGATATTTGAGAAAGGGCAACAGAGCTACTCCTGGTTTTATCAGCACTGAATTTATAATGTATGCTTGTTATATTTCCTAGGTAAAATAAGTTGTGTACACAGATCCCTTTCAAAACTTTACTATAGAATGTAAACAGCATTTTAGTTTGCAGGAAACTAATATGTGGCACTTTTTTTTTACTAGATTGTGTGTGGGGTTTGACATAGATGCAGATGCACTGGAAATATTTAATAGCAATATTGAAGACTTTGAGCTCACAAACATCAACATGGTTCAGTGTGATGTCAGTTCTTTATCTGACAGCATGCCAGAGACTTTTGACACAGTTATTATGAACCCTCCATTTGGTACCAAGCATAATAAAGGTGGGTAATTCTGAAAGTCAGTTAGAAATGATTAAGAATTTAAATAGCAAGGGAAACACTTTTAATGAAACATCTCCCTCCTTTATTACAATTATCTATTGTAATTATCTAGAGTTTTGTTGATCTGGGATCAGTTTCCTAAATACAGATTAACAACTTCAACTTTGTAACTAACAATCACTGGGTTTCAAAGAAACAAAACTAGTTATTTCATTTCTTTTACTAAAAGCCATTGAGCAGGTTTTAGAAACACTTTCCTATACCTTAATGTATTCAGTGCTGTTTCTCAAATAGCTATTACTCCAGAAAAATTGAAGCATGAAGCAGATCTTTTAAATCCTTTAGTTTAAGCTTGCATTTAACAGTGCTAATAATTTTGTCTTTTTTAGGAATGGATATGATTTTTCTGAAAACTGCTTTACAAATGGCAAAAACTGCTGTATATTCCCTTCACAAAACTTCAACACGGCAGGCAAGTCCTTAATTTTAGTAGGGCGAGCATTAACCAGGCAATGAAATAATAGCTGGTATTAATGATGCCTATAGCTTCAATGTTTTTTTCCCCCTTTATGGGGTATGAAACTTGTTTGGGGTAAATACTAATCATGTCAAACACCTTGATGTATGTGAGATCAGTTAAGTATGTGATCTGATGTTTCAGCTTGATAAAAGCATGAGAGACTTCTTGAGTAAGAGAGGTATAAATGTTTATAAGACAGTGTAGAAACAAGCTTTAAAATTTACCTAATTTATTGTAGCACATTCAAAAGAAAGCAGATGAATGGGAAGTGAAGATGGAAGTCATAGCAGGTATGATTAATCTGTTAAACACCCATTTTGTTGGGGACTAGTATCTAAAACTTTACTAGCCAGTCATAAGAGCCTGAGGTAAATTTGTGATGTAACATTGAAAATGACATTTTTTTAAGCAGCACACCCCTACCCCCCCTTTTTTTTTCCTAATACCTTACTACCTGGCTGGAATACAAGCAGGCACTTGATAAAGCTGAGGAATACACAATCTGTGCAGAATTAGAATTGGATTTCTTCCTGGCCTAGATCTGGCCTTCAAGGAGAAGGTACCTACCTTCCTGCTTCAAAAGATTGTTGCTGAATAACAAAAGCGAAGTGCAGGTCACTTCTCACACACAAAAAAGCATCCTGTCCTTAGAGTCACTGAAATATTTTTCTGACAGTTGTTCAGGTATCTTCCCAATTCTTAAATATCACCAGCTAGATGCTTTAGTCATACAACTCCAGACATGGAAATTCCACAAGTGCTTGAACCACAACTGCATCTCAGCCAGCCACTTACTGTGGTCATCTTAAATGTTCAGTCATAATTTAGTCCAGAGGTCAAAACACAGGGGGAAAGAGGTGGGCAAGAGAAGAAATAAAAGATGATGGGTGTAAGGTCTAAGTCAATTGACTAATAATCATTTAATTGTTACACAAGTATTCTTTGTACTGTTCACAGAACTTAAATATGACCTACCAGCATCATACAAGTTCCATAAGAAGAAATCAGTAAGTATAAAACCTAATATTACAGAAAATGCTGTCTTGCACTGGAAGGTAAATAACATTTACTTAAGAAACTAAGTTTTAGGGCTGTATGTACTGGATGAGGAATGATCACAGGCACTTGAGAGTTCACTATGATGGCATAAAGTTTGATTGCTGTTACTACATTTTATAGTTGAACAGGGAGAGGAATCATTGCGATGCAAATCAAAGCTGTACACAAAGATTAAAGCCAGCACTGCAAGTAGGTGTGAAAAAACTAAGGGTAGCTTCCTTGACTCACCTTTTAATAGTTATTTGCTTGATCCTCTCTGCAACTGGAACTTAGACTGAATTCAGTAATGAAGGCCAAAGTAGGATTTTACAGCTGTAGCATTATTTCAGCTCTGCCCTGCAAGTAACTGCAGCCAGTGAAATCCCTCACACAACCATCTTAAGGGAGGCAGGAGGAAGCTGGGCACTTCACCCCACAACAGAAGATCTAGTCAGAATGCTAATGTATGGAAGCTTAAGCTCACAGGCAAGTTCCTGGGTACTGAATGCTGGCCTAGAAGGCATGTATCCCATTATCATAGGGAAAGTAGTGAGAATCCTGAAGTAGACTGAGCAAGATTTGAAGGCTGTCAGGTATGATGAGTAGAAGTTTTATTCTCTTGGTGACTTGAATTTATATGATGGAAGTCTGTACCCTTCAGCTTTGCTACTTCACAGTTACAACTCTATTACATTAAGATCCAGGCTTCAGTAGTAAATAATTTTAAGTTCTGAATTTATTGGCAGCTGCTATTCAACATAACCACAAGATTACAAAGTCCAGAACCTGTTACACATGTATGAGGTGCCAGAGAAGTTTAGAGAAGCTGACAGTATAAACAAAACTATAAAAATAAAAGTTTTCCAGGGTGGTATGTTAAGAACAAGCATGCTTTTTTTAAAAAAAAAAAAAAAAAAAGGCTGTAACCCAACAAAATGAAGCTTTCCTCTCATTGTAGGTTGACATTGAAGTGGATTTCATTAGATTTTCTGCCAAGAAACTCCTGAACTGAGGCATGTCTTTAACACCTACTGAAAATGGAACAATAAAATGATATTTTTTAAAAATTTTAGTATTACTGATCTCCATCTCCATTTTCTGTTTTCAGTTGTTTTGGTGCAGGTTCTTCTTTTTCCATTTCCTCTAGTGGTCGTTTCTTGGGACTTGCTGGTTCTGCAAGATTGAATAAGTAGTTGTTTATGGTAAATGAAAGCATTCCAGTATTACTTGAAATCTTTTGGAAAAAAAACAATCCCTTCCTACCAAGTAAGTTCAAGAATGAGTCCTAGTTTATCCACAGCCACTGCTATGCTAGAGGGTTTATTTGTTACTGTGACTTAAAGCTTTTAGATGTTCCGAAATACCAACTTCACAGCAGGAGGGTAGGAAGAGTATGAAGGAAAACAATCTAACAAGTAGGTTTCACTGGGTTTTGTTTAAGTAGGTGCCCCATCTACTGAATAGCAAGCTTAGCTCTTCATCTTCTCCAAGCTAAATACCAATATGCAGAACTATTAGTCTTCTCATATCCTCCAGAAAAAAAAATAATCACCACTCAAGAGACTAGGTCTGTACAGCTGTGTAATGTTGCAGACAGTCACCACCTATCTTTCAATGCAGAATGCTTTGAATAACCCTGCTGTACAGCTCAGCTATCTAGTAATTATTTTAATACGCTTTTTGGACAGTTCTGGAAGGCATCAAGCACACAACCCTTAAAAGTTATTTACTGATACTGACAAGAGAACTGAAATACTAAAATATAGGTCCAAATCTGAATCAATAAGAAACACAAGTCTTTCTCCAGATAGCAGCTCAGTGTACTGAAGAAGCTGCATACAGTGCATAGAATGACATACCTGGTTTAGTATTATCATTTTCACCACCTTCTTCATTTTCAAACTTTATTTTCTTGCCCTGAAACTGTACTTTTCCTTTGTGTGAACCTTGAGGCATCTTTCCCCCTCTTCCTTTTCCTTTAATTTTTCGTCCTGTGGGGATATGTCAGGAACTTCGTATCATTTAACTGGCAAGCTCAAAAGAATGCTTTACAGTTAGTGTTTAGTATGCATTCACTATTTAGTTATTTTCACACAGTGCCACTTCTAGGACATTATAAATGCTTAAACCAATAAAAGGAGGACCTTTTGTTTTCTGTTTCAGCAATTCTTGCTGATCTTCCAATATTTTTTTCAGAGCATCTTTCTCTGCATCTCCTTCTAGCACTTCCCATGTCACATCCTTGTTCCGAAGCTGTAAGTTTCCATTATGTGCTGCTTTGGCTTTTTCCAGAGCTTCTTTTGCAACTTCCTTAAATAGGATAATTCCCTTAAAAAGAAAAGGGGCATTTGAGTCTTACTGCATAAACACTCATCTAGAATCACAAACAACATAACCTGTTTGGTACCTCACCAAGTTCATTACTTTTGCATGATGTAAGATGTCTAAAGCAAAACCCTCACTGTCCTAAGAAATAGTCTCAGTTTTGACCTTATCAACCAAGAAGGCTGGAATCTTTAAGTTCTTTTGAAATAATTTAGGGGAATAATTTAATTTTCTAAATATTCTGCAATTCCACCAGTCAAATAATTTCTTACTTCATTACGTAAAAGAACAAGCATTTAATCATTTAGTTTCAAACTTTAATACAGATATCTTAATTCCTTGTCTTAAGATTCTACTGACCTCCTTTGCACCTCTGACAAAATGTATCCATTTGATTTCTCCATGATCAGAGAACACATCATGGAGATCTTCTCTGCATGTCTGATCATCTAGATCACCAGAAAACTTCAAAAGGCATCCTGTCGTGTCTTCCAGAGACTTCTAAATGAAATTAAAAAAACCCACATTTTTGTTGAAGAGACAAGCTTGAATTTTTTTTTTTCCCCCTCAGTCCTAAGACTATTAAAACATGATAGTAATAAATAAGAAATTGAAGTCATATCTCCCTTAGCACCATTAGTAACCCAACCACTACTGCTGCACAGCTTATTTATGCTGATGTCCAAGTCTTGCATAGTGTTCCCCCCTGCCCTTTTTAAATTTTCTTTCCTTATTATGATACATTTATGTGGAACTTAGGACTCCTTTCCTGTAAGACAGTTATGCTCTTCGCATTCTGCAGCAGTTTTCTGAAGGCTGACACCTCAGGTTGAAAATCTGTGTAATACCAATTCCTTACTGGATCCTGTACATTCCACAGAAGAAGGATCATCTCAATGGTGCGTTTAAGATCACTTCTGAACAGGTAAACATATCTAATAAATTCAGGATATAATCCTTTAAACAAAATTAGTCTCTTGACAATAAGATTAAATACCATGACAAAACAAAGTCTTACTGCATGTTAGTTGGAAAAGCTGAAGTGATTTTCCAGAGAAAGCATACATTCTAGAATTTCAAACTCTGAATATCCCACATTAGCCTTACAAAATGCAGCTGCAGGAGCATGTTTGTTACATGTAGATTGAAAATCCATACAAAAGCAAGCATTGAATAGTTATCAGGTATAAAGATATAAGAAACCCATACCATTTCAGCATCTGCTGCTTGTTTCTGTTTTTCTTCTTTTTCCCTATGGAAAAATTAGATTAGTTAAGAGGTTGGTTCAAGTTTGGTCAGGTGAACAAAACCAGAAACTTCAATTGATAATGACTTACTGTTTAGCTCTTGCTTTAGCTTCTACTTTGTTTTGTCTCCTTTCTTCATTCTTCTTTGTACAATACTCCTCCCTTCAATAGAATATATGCTAAGTTAATACCACTTGAAGTATTCCATTATAATTACATTGTAAGACAGCAGTAGCCAAGAAACAGTTGAGATTTTTCAGGGTTGAGATGTCAGTCTTCAAAAGGTACAGCTATTAATACCTGTACAACAGTGTAGACACACTTCTCGGGTCAAGCCAGGTTCACATCTAAATCTACCACTGACCATTCTTAGTTTGTACCTCAGTTAAATGGACTTACTTGAAAAGTATTATCAGCTCTGTGTCTTTGTACTTTTGGTTTGGGATCTCTGTGAACTTCTTAGCAGATTCAACACTATCAAAAACTGCAAATATTGAGCCCTGTTAAGTGGTAAGAGACATTCGGTGTTAGAATAATGGAATAGAATGTTGTCTGGGGGGGGATCCCTGTTCCAAGTTTAACTGTTCATCAAAAGACTTACCTTGAACGTTCTCTGCAATGTTCTCCTCATTTGAATGTTTTCAACTGGACCTTTATCCTCAAGCCATTCTTTGATATCATCAAGAGTTGCATCTAGTGGAAAGCCTTTCTGCAAGATAGCAACAAGCTTCAATTATAAACAACTAGCTGGCTCTTAGAAATTATAACATACCTAGTATGAGTTAATTCAAGCTTTACTTAGATTCTTTTCAGTCAAAGTCATATAGAACAGCACAGGACAGAGGAAGAAGTTTACTTACAACATATACAGATCTGTTTTTAATTGCAGCCTTATACTGGTCATTTAATTCAGGAAGTGGTTTGTTTGGAGATCTTCTGATTTTAGTTTTGTCTTCATTTATTTCCATTAAACCAGTCTTGGATTTTCTTAGTGCTTCTACAATAACACTGAAATCTTTTGAAAGGCGACTTAACCTATTGAGTAAGCAGACACAGGTTATTACAACAGGCAAATGTTAAATCAGCAACAGGAGCTGTAAATGCAGACCAGGAACATTTAGCCCCAAATAGAGATATGTAGCTGAAAGTTACCCTTCCATCCAGTTAGTTGTACTTTATTTTACCTGTTGAATTTGATCATTACTTCTAAAGGTACCCAGCCATCATCTAGTTTGATCTGTTCCTTTAGGAACTTGTCTCTTGGTAGATTGTGATTGCCAAAATAGTACTGCAAAAAAGAAGCAGGGGAGGTGGGGAGAGAGATTTGTCTTTAATGTTCGGTCTTAAATTAAACTCATTTTCATCTGACAATGTACTGCAGTGGATTGAGACAACCAAAATTCATTAATCTGAACAATTAGAAATTCTAAAATTATTCCTTCCTGCTTTAACATGATACTTTTCCAGAGTCAGCTTCAACACAAGCTGTAAAAACAGCACTTCATCCAATAGGATTAATGAGGCAAAGGTAGACTGCAGTTTTGTTTAGGAAAGGCATGAAGCTTATTCTGTTAACATAATTATTAATCAACCTGATTAAGCCCGGCAGAGTCAAAAAGTCAAATTTGTCACCAACAAATTCAGGTTTTAGTCCTTATTTAAGGAATGCATAAGCAAGAATATTGTATTTGTCACACTGAGAAATCATACACATAGACAAGAGTTTTAGGTCTTATTCAAGAAAATACTGTAAGATAGAAAAACTGGGTTTATTTTAGTTTACTATGTTCTCATTTTGATCATGTCCAGCATGGGAAGACAATTTACTTCAAGATAGACAAATTAATTTGCTTACTAGCAGTTATCTAACTGGGGTCAAATACTTGAAGCCATAGGATAAGTTGGACTGTTTCCACCAATATCCTTGTGCTTCAGGAGGTCAGTGCAAGTTTTACAAGACACCCCCCTCTATTATACCTCAAACTCACTACAAGTCTGGATTTGTCAACTATTTTTCCTCAATCTTGTTGGGTTTTTTCTTCACAAATAATGGCTACAGTTCCATATGCTAACAGAGGTTCACATGCAGCTGTATTTTTGTCCTTCAGGAAAGCAGTTTTGTTCTAGATGTTGGTTTAAGTGATGTACTTGTTTTTCCATTGCAGGACAAACCTCCAAGGCTCTAGAGTGAGAGGTAGTTAATCTAAAGTTGGTACATAAGTTTAGTTGTAATTTGTAGCAATAAAATGCAAAGCAGTAAATCATAATAGCAAGTTATGTGATGTGCTAATTAACAGCACAAATTCCCAAGAGGATATTTTTCCCAAAAAACATTGTCATATAGCATTAAAATGCATCTTTCCATTTGCATAGACAGAATAACCTCAATGAACATTGTAATAAATTGTTTAATGATGCATTCACTTGCTACATAGCACCTAAAACGCTAGCAAATTAAACCTTTTGTGTTTTTAAATGGTGGTCTTACAGACAAGTATAACTTCTTAGACTACTATTATGAATTATCTTTAAAGTATTATACCAGTCATAGTCTTGACAGACTTTTGTAAAGAGCTAAAAATTCAAATCTTATCTCCCTATGAAAGTAACTTCCCATTAGACAAGTCTCTACCAACAAATGTCTCCAAAACTACATCTCAGTCCAGATCCCAAACTGTAAATTGAACTTACCTCAATTTGCTGACAGATTTTGCTTTCCAAAATAGACATGTTTTCACCATCTCCATTTTCAGCCATCTTCACCAGCTGTGTTGAAGAGAATATAAAGCAAAGGTACTAAGTATTGAATAGTATTTTCTACAGACTTTAGTGTTACATTGTACTGCAACCTCATCTAAACAAGATAACAGACAAGTTATTTAGGCATATATTTATGCTTGTAAGCCAACTTTGAACATGACTGCAGAACACCAAGGGAAAACTATGAAATGCTGGCACTTTACAACATTATTTGTAATTTATTTTTTTCTATGCACAGTAGGATCCTCAGTTGGTACCTAAAAACAACAAACCTGAGAGCCAACAACATTTGTTCTTTAAATCAAATCCAACCTCTCACCACGAGGCAAAGCATCAGTAACAAAAATTGTTTAATATTCCTAAATAGGTTATCATTAGAAACTTTTCTGAAATTTCTGCCTCCAAATTAATCTTTGAAAGTTTAAGGAACTTACTGGAGGAATGAAAGAAAACATCTGCATTTACTAACACATCCTAAAGATGCCTAGTTTTCCCCTCTGCAAATTTCTCTTCACTGCAGTTTTGCATGAATACCAAATCAAGCATCTTTGATAAGAGGTAAGATGTTTTAACTTGAAAGTAATTTCTTCCCTTAACTGCCATTAAGTGCATAATCCTGATACATCAGATGCAGTCACTACCACATGCACTAGAAGGTTGGTAATCAAGCAGCTACTGGCCAGAAAGTTAACTGGGATCAGAAAACATCTATCTAATTGCTCTTAACATAAGGATAGAGCATGAAGAGTAATCCTTGAGGAAAAATGTAGTTTTACAAAGCTGTCAGAAATCAGTTTGAATTCAGTTTTTAACTATGAAGTACAGATTTCTTATTTCTCCCTCTGGGCACCATCACACTTCTTAAATCCAGCTACAGAAGATGAAGCAGTTTCATGGCCCTCAGTTATGCCAATTCACAGATCAGTGATCGTTAAGACTACCAGTGGAGTACGGGTTTGCACCCGTGTCCTGCATGGTTTATTGGGAAATTTAAGCATGTATATTCTGCTTTTCTGCCACTTCCAGGACAATAACATCTTTCAGAGCATCAAGATGATTGACAACATAGAAGCAGGGAAAACTCCCCTGAGACCCCTTTTCACAGGAAATTATGTTCTTCATCAGAACACCTGCTTGGCAACCCCATTTTTTTATTTCAGTAGTTTAATTTACTAATCACTGTTCAGCCTACTGCAGTTTGCAGTATTCCCATTTCTTCTTCCTGATCTCAAGGCCACATTGCATCTTTTGACTTCTTGTAGTTCTTTTTAATCTAGCCACTTAACAGCCTTGTAGTTTGCATCCAGGTCTCCACTACTGGACTTACACTTGTACCATTCTTTAAAACATAATTTCAGCAAGTGTTAGGTGACAGCTATACTCAGAGTATGATCTGTTTGTCTATAAAGTACTTTACAAAACTCCAGGCCACAAGTACACAAGCTAAGTGTTGCAGTTACTTTAGACATGTCCCACATTAGCAACCCTAACTACAGGAGACTTAATTAGTTTACCACCACATTCAGGTGTTGGCACTATCTTAACACTCCCCTGCTCTGCTGTCCCAAACACTGGACCTGAGAGAGAAACCAGTGTTCTATTTTACATTATACCTAATTCAGTGTAATTTAATGTCAGTCTATGGAGTAGTCTCAGCTTATTCCATTGGATGAACTAATTGACTACATTCCTTGTGTGCTAGTGTAACACCTGATCCAACAGAAAGTTAACCCCCACTGAAGAAAGAGAAGAACAGTTCCATTAGATAAATTATCACTAACTTGATTCAGCTTGTAGAAAACACTAGTGATGGAGCTGTTAGGGCAGGGAGCACAAGAGTAAAACTCAGAAAAACCCTTCTGTGGCAGCAAGAAGTTGTAGCAAGTTAAGTTTGACAAACTATATCCTCAGGGTCAAAAAAGTACTGAATGGCAGCTACTCAAATCTTCATATTCTCAAACCTTAGCTTGGTGATTTATTTAACTCACATTGCAAAGTCTCTTCTCCAGGTGTGGCAGATTATTTTCACCATAAAGCAACATAAGTGAACTATTTTTTATGGGTGCTTTTCACAGAACAGCTCAATTAAGGTCTAAGACAACATACTAATTTGCTAAGAGATGTGAAAAATTTTGCTCTTGCATATTCTGAGGAAAAAAATAATTTTTATTTTAGTCACGTATCCCATTTTAATAAAAATGCATTAACAGTATGTTCTGGAACTCCAGAACTGGTGCCCACCAAAATACAGATTGAGCAGGATACAGGAATTTTCCCTCACCACCTTCCATTTGGTCAGCCAGTCTCAAGTACACTGTTAAGAAAAAGCTGGGTGGAGACAACTGCTTTGTACTCCTCTGTAGTGTGAAATACAGACCAGCTACCAAGGAGGCTCTATCTGTTTGCTCCTTCAGTGGTCTTTGCTGTTTACCTGTCATACTGACTAGTGTATGGATTTCTTGGAGCAAGTTCTCCCTTAATCCAAGCTGTTCTTAAATAAAACTTGGGGCCATTTGGCTGCATGCTGCTCAATCACCAATAGTTCTACCCCAGTTAATGAGGTGAGGATTACACAGAAGCAGCATGTCTGAGACAGTATAGTTAGGAGAGAATCCTTATGTAGAGCTGTTGATGATTTTGTCAATTAAGAGAAACACCCCGCAACCCCCTAATCTGCCCAGAGCAGCCTGGCTCTTCTAGCCTCACCAAAGTCCACACCAGACCGAAATACACAGGACAGCCTTCTTTTTACCACTGGATACCCAAGAATCCATTCAGAAATGCCAGGATAATAGTGTTGTGAAGCATAATGGAAGAACATACACTTTGGTCTTCACCTGGCTTCTGCCAGTTAAAGCCCTTCAGCCCTGTATATCCTTAAATATGCTTTCTTGCACTTCCCCAGCTCTCACAGTGCACCACTCTCCCAGTCTGCCTCACTCCAGAATACCCAGAACCAGCAACTCACTTTCCACACAATAAGGCTCAGATCCAACACTAAGAAAAGATGAAAACCAAAGTTTTCCCTCAGCAGTATTTTCAAGGCAAAACCCAAACTGTACAGAAGTGTAAATCAATGCAACACCTGGGACAAGGCCTTCAGATTAAGTTTGCACCTGGAAGTTTTTCTAAAAATCACCTGTTCAGCTGCAAATAACAACAAGCTGAAGGCAAGACTGAGAAAGACTCAAGCTTGCAGTATGGTGAATTCAGTTCAGACACTGAATCGAGCTCTAACCTATTTAGAAGAGCAGAAGCAGCCTTCTAATTTAAGGGAAATTCTAATCTTGCTCCGCGTGCTCACTTCAGTCTCTAGCTCAGTCATTTGGCACAAGTTGGCCTTCTGGATCCAGCTTCCAGATCAGTAGTTTTCAGCTGCTGTGCAGCAATAAATATTGATAAAAAGCTCACTCCACTGAACAACGATCGCGGTCTGAACAACATGCGGAATACTACATCAGATTTTACCTTCAGTGCTTTCTTAGCAGACCACACTGACTTGTTCCTCCTGTGTGCCAACAGTGTGTATCAGTAGCACTCAAAATGAAAACAAGTTAAAATAATGCAAGTCGGCGTGAGATGTAAATTAAAAATGGAAAATGACAGTCAAGCCCTTTAACCAGAACAATTTGATCCCACTCTGTATTAGGTAGATCTCTCCAGTGCATTTTCATCTTACCAGCCATTTAGTTTCAATGTCTGGACAAAGCTTAGTTGCAGGCTGCTTTTACTGTTACCAGAAGAGAGTGAAAAGCTTCATTTTAAAAAAATAAGTTTCCCCAGTAAAGTAACATGGAACTGTTACTCATGCAGTGCATTGTTCGGGAACCCGTCTGTAAGAGGTCTGAGCCTTCTGACCAGATTCTTATGTCAAATGACAGCTTTTTATTTAAGGAAAGGATTAACTGCCACCACTCATTATGACAGCTGTTAGTTCCACCGTTGGTTTTTGACTAGACTCGGTGCACCAGAAGCAGGAATGTCTCAGGAAAGTACTGAGGTGACGGGACTTACCCGTCCGTGACTCCTGAACCTTACCCGTGCGTGCCAGGAGCCCACGGGCTGGCTCTAGGACGCGCTGATATTGCCATAGCGGCAACCCGGGCCTCCTCCGGC
>NW_020799107.1:16367380-16375003 GCF_003259725.1 Athene cunicularia
GGCCCAGCTGGGAGGCCCCTGCTCCCGGGCCAGGCAGCCCCTCCCGCTCCCCTCGGGGCCCGCAGCCCCGCCGCCGCGGGAGCTATCTCGGGGCGGCCAGAGGAGCCCCTGCGCCCGCAGCGATCCGGGGGGAGCGCCGTCGTGTTTATTCTCCGCATCGGAGAAGGCGCGGACAGCAGCAGCGGGAAGGGCTGCCGGGGCGATGGGGCCTTACACTCACCGACAGGCCGCTGCCTCTGCTGCGGCCGCCGGTCCGGGAGCGCAGCGGTTCTGTTCACGTGCTCTTGCACAGTTAACAGAAAAAGTAACTTAAAAGCTTGTATATGCACACTGATGCTATATTTACATTTATTAAATATTACAAACATTCACATAAGTACTATAGATGCATTGCAGGCATCTGCAGCACTACAAACATGGGGATGACACAAGTAAAAATTTGAATGAATAGTACTGATTTATCAACTGATTCAAATTCTGTATTACTCAGTTTTCTAGTTTACATGTGAAACAGTAAAACTGTCTACCAGAGCACAGGTCCAATAGCACAATAACTTAGTGTTCACATTCAACAATTATTATTAAAAATATACCACAGAGATGGCTAAAAGATCCCCTGCTCCAAGCTCTCCACCTCCCGCAGGATGCACGAGCTACTGACCACAAGCCTGAATCCCTGCTCCTCTCACTGAATTCCATTCCTGTCTGCGCTCCAGACCCAATTGCTACACGCCTTCTTGGGATGTGCTATGGACATGAGCTAATTTAAAAGGGCATTATAGGTTATTGTAAAAAATAGCACCAGTTAAAATTTAACCACAAATCTGAACTCCTACACTCTATTTATTCTAATGCATTCAAAATCTCTAAAAAGTTAGGGCTTAACTGAAGCCCTAGGCAGTCACCTCACTGCCTTTTGTCTACTCCAGATCAGCACATGCTCTCCTATGTGTGAGAACTAAAGGCTTTTTTCCACTTGGCAGTTAGGCAGGGGCCAAGGAGCAGAGTAGGGCTCACCTGCAGGATGCCCAGAGGAAAAAAGTGGACTCCGTCTTCCAGTGCCTGTACTCCAACCCTGGAAGGGTGCTGTCTTCCACCAACGTGAGGCACTTAGTTTAGAAGCAGGGGAGGGACAGGTGGATACTGCGAGGTTTTGTTAGTCCTTGCCTTGTTCTCGCATCCTTTCACCGACTCATGACTAACAGTGACAGGATACGGGTCAGAATGAACCTCAGGGCCAGCCATAAATAAGCAGCTGTTCTATGCTCATGTTTTTCAACAAACATGAAACTTCACAGGTACATATTTTGCACTGTTATATACACACATTGAGTTCACGGTGGTTTCATTCAATACACACATCACCTTCATGCTCTTGTGATGTTGTCCTTTAAATCTCCAGCTGCCTTTGAGCAATTCTTGGCTGCGGAGATTTCCAGGAGAAAGAAATTCACTTTATTTCTTTTGCCCCCCTGCCCAGCCCATGCATTTCAAACAGCATCAGAGTTCAATTCCTCATACCCCTTCACAATTTAGAATCTTTAAACAAATTACACTGGAACTTTAAATAGCTCTCAGTGGGATGGGTAACAAAGGAAAACACTGAATCCACGCACCCCTGAGCTTCTGACATGGTAAGGTGACACACAAAGAGATCAAAACAAAAACTATATATACACCATAGATCTTCACATCAAAGCTCAGAGTTGAGTGCCACCCGCTACCAGCAGTCAAATGCAAGTGAGAAATAGCATAAAAATGTGAAAGAACAAAAAATGTTGAAAACGCTCATAACCAAGAAAAACAAATATTATAAACTCAGGGCTTATCTGCTTGGAAACCTCCTTTCATCATATCTGATCAATCCAATCAAACCAAAATTTTATTTTAGGTGGCAGTGCTCGTGTGGGAAGTTCTCACCACACTCCACAGCAGCTCTGTGTTGTTCCTGCCTCTCATTCCCATGTCTCACAGCTATTTCTGCTGTCATTTCATCAGCTGGATTGGGGAACTGATCTGGGCTAAAAAAGCCTCTCTGCTTCCCAAGGCATTTCTTTGTTTGGATCACTGCTATCAGACCATGGGCCCCACAGCAGCTGAAGGGGGACTGGCTGAGGGGCAGCAAAAGTGGGAGCAGGCACACTCCTCACAGCCGCCTGTCCATGGCACTGGGAAGGCTTTGCCATCTTCTACTTTCCACACGATTCATGTGCTCCCTTTCAGTCTCTCCCTCCCTCCTCTACCCTGTTACAAATTTTCATAAAACCTGAAAAAAAAGAGTGTAATGTTAAGGCCTATACATCCCTGTAGAATATGGCTGAACCCAAACAAGACACTCCAGTGTCAGAGGGGAGCTTACACACGCACAGAAAGACAACACAGTTGTACCTTGCTCCCTCAGGGAACCAGGCTAATAACAAGCCCCACATTATACTATCTATACAAGCTATGAGGAGAAAACAAATCCTAAGAATTCACTACAATAACAATTCAATGAAATGCATTTGTATTGCTACCTATGTGGCAGGACGCCGAACAAGGACTGGTGAGAAGCCTGGGGACGGCAGGGTCAGAACACCAGCTAATGAAATACTACATACAGATTCTGCTTTCTGCTGGTGCTGGCAGCCTGCTGTGAGAGTCTCCCAGTGAAGAGGTGACAAAATGATGACCTTCCTGGCCATCTCAAATTGCTTTCTAGACAGAATTTGAAGATCTCATATTACATTTTACAAGAAATAATAAATAAATCCAGTGGACCACTTCAGATTCAATTTCTTCATGCATAACATATTTTGACAAGTTTCTTCAGTTGTCACCTTTGCTCAAGTCACAGTTTTTAGAAAAGACCAAATGGTATGACACAAAATACAGAAGTTTTTATTTCAGGGGGATGTTAGCAATTTTCTAGTCTCTCGCATTTCCTACTTCCATTCCACAAAGACACTCATCTTAAATGTAATTTTAAAAAACAGTTAGGTAAGGCTTTTCCCTGAAAAAAAAAAAAAAAATCACCAATACCTGCGCATCAGCCAAAGAGCCCATTGACAAGACATGCAGAGTCTGTTTTTATTTCTCATGGGCCTTGCCAGTGTGAGAATGGCAAAGTAAGCACTTTTCTCAAACTGCCTCATACTTCAGAGCACTGTTCTCCTGGAAAATTCATGCATGCTTTTGGCTTGTGCTGTGGGACTACTGCATGACATTTCTTCCTTCATTCCCAGCCTGTGCTCTTCTCTGCTCTGCCATTTGAAGGTAGAATTAGAACCATCCTCTAAGTGCCCATGATTTCTGGATGTGATAACCTAGTTATCCAAGTGATATTGCTCTATATGTACCACACACTTAGCTTCTGGAAATGAACCGTTTCTATAGCTATCTTTGGAGTATCAAAGATTTAATCTTAAGCTCAGTAGTCCATAGAAGTGCAGCGTATTTTGTTTGGCTTTACTCACCTTAGTGCCAGATCACAGTTCCACTCGATTAATTAAAACAAACCCGTTTTTCACAGTAGTTCCTACATAGCTGCACAAAGTATTATAAGAGAATAATTTCAAAACTTTCATGACAAAGAACGATGGGACTGAAAAATGTATGGAAGTCTTGTTATCACATTTATATTTCTGAATTGTTTAAAATAGAAATTATACCTAATTTTTAATGATGTGCACTAAGAGATTGTATTAGACATCTCATTCATGAGGTAATCGGTACTATTATGAATACTGCATCTGCTGTTCTCTGTAACAACAATATGAAAATTCAGTGTTTACACATTATACACACAGACACAGCCATGTGACCGCATAGCGCTGGGAAGATTACCTACTGCTTCCCATTTATTCAGCTCAGGGTTGTATTTCTCAATGCTCTGCAGATAAGTTCCTTTTGAATAGGAATATCCTCCTGTCACATAGATACACCCGTTCATAACCACGGCACCACACTCCATCCTTCTCTCCAGCATGTGAGCCATCTGCTTCCACTCGTTTTGTTCTGGGTCATAGCAGTCCGTGATTGTGGTCTGTCCACCCACAAAATAGATCTTGTTTTGTAATGTAATTGAACACAATCCGTATTCTTTAGGAAGAAAGGAATACAGTTCAACTCAGTATGATAATCTTAACTTAAACTGCAACTACATGACAAACATTGAGCACCACTGAGAGCAGCTGAGCTTCTGTGCTGAGCTTAGGAGACACCTCAGGATTTTCTGCTACACTTGGTAAAAGTGCAGGTACAAAGCAAGCTCAAGGCATTACAGAAGATAGAGACATGAGCACCAGTACTTAGTGAGGGTTGCTTTAAAAACTTACTGTTACCGAATGTAGAACATAGAGAAAACACTTTTTAAATCCATATGATTTTTGCCAAATGCTTATGAATAGATAGATTTTATAGAAAGTTAGTTTATGATATTATTTAATAGAATGCAGCCATTCCTTAGTTCAATATTTATATAGTGATTTATATAGAACAGATGCTTGAACAGGGTCTCCCCTTCCCCTCTCAGAGTCTGGAAGTAGGAGATGATCCCACTCCAGCCCTTGCTGCCCTACAGGCACTGCTCCTTTTATTAGGAACATGCCAGAAACTCTTAGGTGGGCTTAAAGACTCCCAGATACAAGTAATCAAACCAAGCTCTATGCTCATTACAGAAATTACTGTTTACCTGGATGCGGGCTTGTGGTGACTATACTCCACTCATCGCTACCTGAATGGTATCTCTGGATTTTATCATAGGTACAACTTCCCCTGTACCCATAGTGACCTCCAGTTACATAGATGACTTCATGCAGGACACAAGCGGTGGCATTTCCAACACCTGTACACAGTGTGAAAGTCACAACACACCTTCAGACTGCACACAATAACCACAGTCACTTCCATCCATAATCCCATTTCAAATGACTTGTTAATTAATGTTTTAGGGTAAAATTATGCTAGCAAGTATTTAACTGAATGTGAAATGAAATAAACTTGTCAAGACACCTTATTTTATCAGCGTAAGTCAAGAGCAATTTGATATAACTGCTGTAACCGATACATATTGCATATAATACAGCCACACAATATTTCACAGAATTTTTATGCAGCAATTAAAGACACTTTCTCACATTGGTTTTGGAATAGGGAATTACTTTCAATATTTCACTGAATTAAAAAGATTTTTAAAAGTCACTTATATGGCAAGGACAAAGACTTGCAATCATTCAGTGTCTTTTCTGATACTTTCAGTCTTACTCATGGTATTATTAATTATGCTATTGTATAAACAAGGACACAAACAGAAAGGAGTCATGTTAACTCCGTCTCTAGGAGAAGAAAACAAAATAAAACAAGGGATCTGGCAAGATAAAATGGACCAAAATTAGAAAATTACTGTGGGGTTTTTTAAGCATCTAAGGAGTTTCCCACAGAAAACGGGACGCAACAACTGCATAAAATGTGTAACTGCTCACAGTATTAGCATAGCATTTCTACTTTTAAAAGAAATAAAAAGAGAATAGCAATGTTTGTGGAAAATACACAAACAATGAAGAAAGTTCTAGGAGCATGGTAGGTGTTTTCCCTTGTTACAGATACCTCCAAAAACTTTCATATATGTAGGAAAATACTATGTTGCATCAACTTACAGTAAAATGTTATAATTAATTGTAAATAATTGCATGGACTTATAAAAATGCATGATTAAATATATAATTGTTTATAAATTTTATAACAAATTATAACATTATTAGAATGTTATAATTATAAACTATTATAACAATAATACCCTTTACTTAGATGGTTATCCAAATTCATACATATTTAACAGATCACTATTTTGGCTGCTAGAAACAGGTATTAGTGCTTTGCATTATCCTCACACTAAAGATTAAACTAAGGATCCTGACGGATGATGCACTGAAATATGAGGAAACAATGCAAGAAATTTTAAATGAAGATGACACCTTTATAAAAGATTGCACAGAAAATCTTAGTGAACATATTTTGCATTAAATTAATACAATCCTGTTATTGGAGCTTGTTCTTTGACCATCTACTGAACAGACTCTAATCCCAGATAGTTCTCTGATTTCCTTCTAATTTGAACAAAAATTTTACTCCCGAAAGGCGGCAAAATTAAACTGAGACTACCACTTGCTTTTCCATCCTAGCGTTCTGTGGCACAGCCCAGCACAGCATTTGGATGTTTACAGCTGTTTGGCTAGTGAAGACCCGAAACAAAGCCCACCATCATTAATGGGAGATTCCCATGGACTTCACTAGAACTTGGATCAAAGCCTAAATGTGTCCATGGCACTTGAAAGTGGCAAACGCAAAAGGATTGACATTTGAGGCACCTGCCACACAAAAAGCTTACCTACCTTTGATCATGTTCGCAATAGGAAGCCACTTCTTTTTTAAAGGATCATAGAACTCAGCTTCTTGCACTGGAGCTCCCTTTCGGTAACCCCCCAACGCATAGATGCAGCCGCTCAAGGAAACTGCACAGTGGTAATACCTTGCGTCAAGCATGGGGCAGCCTTCTGTCCATTCATCTCTCTCACTGTTATATATCCACACTGTGTCAAGGGCTTCGATGCTCTCTGTTCGATAACCTCCTGTCACATATATGTCTGGTCCCAGGCTAGTGACCCCATAGCTCTCTCTGGTGTGATCCGGCATCTCTGTTCCCTGGACCCACGCATTGGTTAGAGGATCCCAAACGTGCACTTCCGACAAGGGGTGCCAGT
Source organism: Athene cunicularia (assembly GCF_003259725.1). Taxonomy (NCBI): domain Eukaryota; kingdom Metazoa; phylum Chordata; class Aves; order Strigiformes; family Strigidae; genus Athene; species Athene cunicularia. The sequence continues at coordinate 16,374,121 of NW_020799107.1, forward strand.
AATACCCTCCGATCACGTACATGGCTGCTGTCGGTCTTCTGGAAAGACCTTTGGGATTGAGGTTCAGGGCATTGTATATGAGTGACCTTATCTTATTGTCATTAAGTTGGCATTTTTTTTGTAGGCTTAAAGCTGACCTCAAATACATGTTATCTAAGTCTACTTTGATGCAGCTCAGCAGTTCACAGACGTCTTCAATTCTTTCTTCCACATTGTGTGCAACCCATTTAATGACAGCTTCAATGGCTGTCTCTTCTTTCCAAATATTGATATTTTCTCTGGAGAGAATATAAGAGAGCTTCTCCTTGCCAACGTCCAGAAACTCTTCCTGCTGCCACACTTCTTCAAACTGCCATAACAATATCCTCCTGGACTCTTTCTCTAACTCCGAGCAATCATGATATTCGGCAAAGGAATGCATCCCTATACAGTTGTCGGTATCTAAGTGCCTCACCAGAAACTGCTCGCAGGCTTTCTTTACTGACACGAACTGGAGGAGGTCTGCAGCCTGGAGTAGGCTTTGGACGTTTCTCTTTGTTATCTGGATCTGTGATGTATATGCATAATTCACGAGGGCTTCCAGTACGGCATGGCTGAGCCCGGGGAGTCTGATCTGGTTGTTAGATTTCTCTTTCATGTCGGCTGTGAACATGGCTTTAAAATAACTGCTGCACGCCGCTAAGGCGGCTCTGTGGCAGTGGAAGATGACCCCCGACGCGCACTGCAGGGTGATGTCGGTGAACAGCCCGTCCCGGTAAAACGCTCGGAACGCCTCCAGGAAGCCGGCGGGGTGAGAGGAGTCCTCGTAGAGGTACGCGTAGTCCTCCTGCCCGGCCACGGCCACGGCCACGGCCACGGCCATCGCCGTGACCCGCGCCCAAAG
>NW_020799107.1:16375053-16381634 GCF_003259725.1 Athene cunicularia
GGCCTGAGCCGCCGCTGCTGCCCTGGGGCTCCCCCCGCCCCGGGCAGGGGCAAACGGCCGACTGCGGGGCGGCGGAAGGCCCGGCCCTGTCAGGGGCAGAAGCAGGTGCCTGGGGAGCGCCCCCGGCTTGGTGGCCTGACGGCACACGACAAAGAGAGGGGCCCTCTGAGGGCACCCCCAGAAGCCGCCCCGCTCGGGCAGAGGCGCCCCGGAGGGGAAGGACTGGGAGGGGCAGCAAGCACCAGCGGCTCCCGCACCCCCGAAGGGCGGGTTGGAGGCGGCAGCCAGAGCTCCCCTCAAACACCCGAAACTGGCAGGGTGCAACGGACAGGCACAAGCTATGCTGCCAAACAGGCTCCAACTAGAAGCAAATTATTCAGGAAACAGGTTATATTGGCTTTTACCACCTCTGAGAACATGGTTCACAATTTAAGAAGTCTTTTGCTTCTCTGCTGGCAACAAATTTTCTGAAATCAAGACCTTTAAAAGTGTTAAAAGCACAGTGTCCTCTGGGTTTAAGCTGTGTGCCCTCTGCCACCTGCACCAGGCTTGCGATCCTTGATATCTAGCAGCCAGGCTCCCCCTGCCCTGCCAGAGCTCTTCGGGATTTAAAGGACTGGCAGCAGCTTCTCCTTCCAAAAGGAGGAGGGTATTTGTTATTATTACGGCTTGGGGAGGAGCGGCTGGAGAGCTGCCAGTCAGAGAGGGACCTGGGGGTGTTGATTGACAGCTGGCTGAACAGGAGCCAGCAGTGTGCCCAGGGGGCCAAGAAGGCCAATGGCATCCTGGCTTGTGTCAGCAGTAGCGTGGCCAGCAGGGACAGGGAAGGGATCTGACCCCTGTACTCGGCACTGGGGAGGCCGCACCTCGATTCCTGTGTTCAGTTTTGGGCCCCTCACTACAAAAAGGACATTGAATGACTCGAGCGTGTCCAGAGAAGGGCAACAAAGCTGGTGCAGGGTCTGGAGCACAGGTCGTACGGGGAAGCGGCTGAGGGAACTGGGGGTGTTTAGTCTGGAGAAGATGAGGCTGAGGGGAGACCTCATCGCCCTCTACAGCTGCCTGAAAGCAGGCTGCAGAGAGCTGGGGATGAGGCTCTTTAACCAAGTACCAAGCGATAGAACAAGAGGTAATGGCCTCAAATTGGGCCAGAGGGGAAGGTTTAGACTGGATATTAGGAAGCATTTCTTTACCGAACGGGTTGTTAGGTGTTGGAATGGGCTGCCCAGGGAGGTGGTGCAGTCCCCATCCCTGGAGATGTTTAACAGTAGAGTTGACATAGTGCTGAGGGATCAGGTGTAGTTGAGAATTGTCAATGTTAGGTAAATGGTTGGACTAGATGATCTTCAAGGTCTTTTCCAACCTAGTAGATTCTCTGATTCTGTATTAGCGAAGTGCCAGAAATACCAAAGGGAGAAATTAGGAGAGCTCTTACTCTACACAGATTAAAAAGCATCTTCTTTTCATTTTAATTATTGGTGGTACTTTCTCAATGATGCCCACCAGAAGCATGAACTAAAGGAGGAATCTGAACTGGAAGTGTATATGGACATGCTCCTCTGCCATCCTTCCTCACGTGCTGTGCTGGGTTTGTGTGTTGGGATTTTGGTAGTGGGGGAGAGGGCTACAGCAGCAGCCCCAGGGAGAAGCTTCTCAAAGCTCCCGGGCTCCAAGTTGGACCCACCTCTGGCCACGGCCAAGCCAATTAACAACAGTGGCTGTGCCTCTGTGATAACGTATCTAAGAAGGAAAACCTAGGAGGAGGAAGAGGAGTTGTGAGGAGGAGTTGCCAGTACACCTATGTGAACACTGAGGTCAGTGGAAGGAAGGAGGAAGAGGGGGAGGTGCACCAGAGCAGAGCCCCCCTGTATTCTGTGGTGAGAGGGCAGGGCCACCCCCCTGACACCCATGGAGGTCACTGGAGGAGCACAGACCCACCTGCAGCCTCCAGGACACCCCCGGGACTCTGAGGGAAGAAGCAGACCCCACCATCGTAGTCTGGCGCTGGGAGAACTGTGTCATGTGGAGGTGACCCACACCAGAGCATCTCCAGAAGAATGCATCCCATGGGGAGGCCTCATGGCAGAGAGAGGTCATGGAGGACTGTCTCCTGTGGAAGGAGAGCCACATGGAGCAGGGGGAAGAGTCACAGAATCACAGAATCATCTAGGTTGGAAAAGACCTTGGAGATCACCTAGACCAACCATTTACCTAACAATGACAGTTCTCAACTACACCATATTCCTAAGTGCCATGTTAACCCGCATGTCAATGCAGAAAAGTGCTTCCCCCCTCTCTGGAGGAAGAAGTAGTGGACTGACTGCACCCCCATTCCCTGCCCCTGTGCTGCTGGGGTGGAGGTGGTAGAGAGATCAGGAACAAAACTGAGCCCAGGGAGGAGTGAGGGAAGGTGTTTTTAAGATGTGGTAATTCTTCTCACTGTCCCACTCCGTCAAGTGTTGTTGCTGTTAGTGTTTGAATTAAATTGATGTTCTTTTTCTTCCCCTAATGTGCCTGCCTTTTGCCCCTGACCATAATAAGTTTATCATCTCTTCCTGTCCTCATCTTAATTCCTGAGTCTTTTGCTTTATTTTCTCCTTCATAGCACTGGGAAGGAAGGGGTGAGCAGCTGCATGGTGCTTGCTTGCCCTCTGGGCTCAAACCACAACCCATGCTAACCCTGCAACAGGACTCAAACTTTTTACATAGTAACACAAGACATAAACAAACTGATCCAAACAAAAAGCAACAAATCCTTCACACATCTTTGCCTTCAGTTTTTCAACCACTCTTGATGGCTTTCCTCAGCCCAGGAAATTGGGAGTTTTGTGGTGTAACCCAGGAATTAGCAGTAGCCCTACTGTCTCTGACCCAGGCCTGTCCCTCAGCTACATTACTCCTCCATTTCTTTCTCCAGGGCACTCCCTTGTAGAGCCCTCAGTCTGTTTATACATCCCCATGCTAAAGGCTTTGTTTTGCTGTGGGTCTGCACTTTCCATTTCATCAGCTTCCTATGGACAAGCAGGAACTTCTCCCAGGTCTCAGCCATCCTACCAGCATATAACACTAAGGCTAAGTACTCTTCACAGTAGCTGGTGTATGATAGCAGACCCATTAGAACATTTCCCATGCAGACATATGCCTTCCATTATGCACTTCTTTTCATAACATCTTTACCTAAGTCATCTCCCTCACAGAGAGCGTGTTAATTTAAACCACCAGCAAGTCTGGAGGTCAGCAACACTTACACTGAACATGCGTCTTGTCAAGGAGCTTCTCCCTTTCTCATGGCTGGGTTACCAGCTTAAACCAGCTTCACCCTTTGGAGATGCTCATCTCCCCTCCCTTACACACAAACGTGGAAAAAATTGGTAATTATAGGGCTTCAGAAAAGTTCTCTTTTATTAAAAGGAAAAAAAACCCAAGACCTCATGTTAATAGCTTAATGACCTACCTACTGGAATTGAAAAATTTCTTCTGTCTCCAACATGCACTTTGTCTAGCAAATAGCACCAGCTCTACTCTCTACTTGAAATGATCAGATCATAATTGCTAATATTTCAAGTAGTCTACTTTGTTTAATCTACTCTCAACTCCTGCTTCAGTACTTTAATCAAAACCACAAAAAGCACCCATTTTTGCACATGAAGATGAATTTCTAACTTTCACAGCAAACTACAAGGTAGGTTCCTTAAGGCTAAAAGGCTGCTGACCTACACCTCTGACATCTGCAACTGAAGTGCTGCAGAAGTCAGACTAATTTCTCAAGGCACTTAAGATAAAACATACATCTGTTCAATAGCAGACTATAGTAGCATTCTGGACCTTTTGGGGGACTGTAAGGAGGAAAACATGTGGTGTGAAAATACATCATTTAACTTTAATGAGACATTTTTAATCTCTCTATATGCATAGCCCAGCTCTTTGGGCTCATCTCACTGCGAGTGGTAAAGAGAAAAACTGCACGTTCACAAACAATTCTTTAAACTATTTAAAGACAGAACAATTATGTTAAAAAGTTAAAATGGACATAGGCATTCCCTTCCAGCCTGTAACAGAGGATTATGCTATAGATATGGATGAGAGTGAATAGGTAGTATCAGTGTAAGCATGTATAGATATGCACCATTCCGTGGGCCTGTGCACTGCAGCAGAAACCCAGCAAGAAAAAAAGCACCTAACTCAGAGCCATCAGCATGGAAGATCAAACCAACATTAGCTCTACACAGAGTGGCAGCAGCACGCTGTCAGGGTGGTAGTCAGGAGAAAGGGAGAGTGACTTTTTTAAAGCAGAGCAACAATGTTCTTACTGCTCCCCAGAAGAGAAGGTCTGACTGACAAAATAAATTAAGGTGTTACCCAAAGGCTGACCCCTACACTTGTCTTCCCTCTTTCCAGGCCCTTACAAGAACTGGTGCATGATGACATGCATGCCCACAGAATACATTACACAAATCAGGTGTGTTACTTTTGTTACTGACAATACCTTTTATTGTCTTTACAAGATAATACAAACTCTTAAATAGAAGTAATTTTATTTGGTAAAATATTTAGTATATTGAAAATATAAATGTGTCTTCAGATCAAACAAGATTACAAGCATACCAAGTAATTTACAAAATCAAATATCTATCCTCATCAAAGAAGTATAAAAGCCAATGAACAGTTCCAGAACCACGGTTCCTGGCTCCTAATGCTCTGTATGTAATGAATTCCATTCTTTCATGCACTAATTCTGCTCCTTCCCCTAAATTCATGGAATGGAAAGGTCCATTATGTCAGTGATAAAAGCTGGGGCGGGGGGAGCGAAGAAGACAAAGAATCATGGCAATTCGTCTTGCAACCCCCCCCTTCTCAGCTGATGTTGGAAAGCCACTTTAACTTCCTACTACTGCCAAGATTGAACATAAACAGTATTGTGTTTAGAAAATGTAAGTTCAGTTAACAGCCCAATTTTACAATTTTGTGCTTTTAAACAGATGTAGTTTTTCTCTCCCAGAAAGATAAAATATGTTTCCTTTTATCATTTGAATTACTTCTTTATAAGCAGTTTCAGGTGAGACATAATGTCAACAGCAGATGACCAAACCAGAACAGAGCACTCTACAGGACTCAGATCTTGGGCCAGTTGAGAAATCTTCCTCTCCAAGGTATACCCCTGCCTGGGCATAGCAATATCATCCTTCTTCAAAAACATTACTGGACATAAGTCATTCCCACCATCACCTATATACACAATTTTTGTGTAACTTACTCCTCGCTCCAACTGTTTATCTAGAAATTCTTTCAAAACTTTCCTTTTGCAAAGGTTTTTGGGGCACTTTACACAATGGTGAGCATGGAAGTTCTGTACAGTAAGATAGCCAGTACTGCTGAATGCCGCAGGGTTTGTAAACACTTTATCAAACACATTATGGAAGTCAGCAGCTTTCAAAATCCAGTCAATAAATACTGTATTAGAATCTGAAGCAATTATGCAGTCAAACAACTCTTTGTTCTCGCCAATAAAACCCAGAAGATCTACCATTCCCGCAGTGAAAGGAATTGTTGTCATAGTTCTTTTCATCTCATCTTCTTTGACGCCATTGTCTCCCAAGTAGACAAAGACTCTGCCCATATACTCTGTCCAATGTCCTGGTTGATAAGAGTTTCTTAATCCGTTAGGAAGTTTTTTCTCAGGAGCACATTTCACAATCCAGGTATCGCTATTTTCATCTATGATTGTATGGTCAAAATCAAAAACCAACAGAAATTTCATTGCTGTCAGAAAATAGTTTCCAAAACAAACAAACAAAAGAAGACAGTTACTTATCTGAACAAAAATACTTAATTCCTACCCTGATCTGTGCTCAGAAGAGAAAAATTCTGCAAGAAAATGAAGCATTAGGACAAATATCTAAACAAAGTAAACTATTTATTGCCACTACAGCTATGGGAAGTTTTGCTGAAGATAAAAAAGCAGTCTGCAAAGGTCAAAGTTCTAGTTCAGTATCAAACTTCTGTTTAAAATAGATAGTGTGAAAGCATCTAAACTCATACTGCACAGTTACCAATACTTGCTAACAAAGTCAATCTTCCAGTACTCATGCATCATCAGTTGACCAACAGTTCTAAAATTCTCCATCACTTGTCAATGCCACTGAACTGCAATTCTCTTGGCAAAACACCTTAAGAGGTATTTCAAAAGGAAACTACAACTGAACAGATGGAGCCAGTCTTTTTAACAAGGACACACCAAATCAAAGCAGCCAACGAAAAGAAATACTGCCACTTGTGGATGTGGAAAAAAAAAAACAAAACAAAAAACCAAAACCAAACCAGCCTGCTTGCTATAGTCCTGCAACTTCAGTACCTACGAGCCCACTTTGAGCTACGGAAATTCCTGCGAGCCGGAGACACCTCAGCTGGTACTCAATGCCGTTCCCTCACAGGCAAGTCCTCCCACCCGTAAGACGCGCACCGCCGCTCCCTCAGCCCCAGGCGCCCCCCAGGCCGCCGCCCCCGCCGCAGGCCGCACAAGCAGCCCTCTCCCAGCCGCCGCCCGCCTGCGGCGCAACGACCGGGCCGAGGGGTAAAGCCAC
>NW_020799107.1:16381684-16390064 GCF_003259725.1 Athene cunicularia
CGACGGCAGCAGCAGCAGCCCGCCCGTGAGTGGGGCTCCCCCCGCGGGCACCGGGCAGTGCGGGGAGGGCAGAGCCGAGCCCGGAGCTGCAGCGGCCGTACACGGCTCCGGGAGCTGTGGGGGTGGCCCCTGTCTCCGTGTCCGGGGGGACTCTCCCCAAACCTCCCCTCTGCTCTCCCAGCTGCAGCCAGCAAGACAGGCTGTTTCTCCCTAAGCATTACGTAGAAAGAACTAACCTGAAACCAGGGGAGGTACAGTATCATCCCACAGCTAAAGTTAGAGAAGAACTGGGTGCCTGGCAGCGCCCTATCTGTAGGGAGCAGCCGTGTCCGTGTCCGTTTACTTTTGGCAAGGCCACCTTCACCTTGGACAGAGGGAGATCAGGTCTGGTCCCTATCAGAAGACAAACCGATTAGCAACTGCATCTGAAAAACAGGCTTTGCCATCAGTATCGCTGTAAGAGAAAGCCTCCTTACATTTCAGACACAGCATGTCAGCCTTCTGCAAATCAGACGAGCAAGAAGAATTTCTAACAGGCCACCACTCCATTCAGAGTGCCATTTCTTTCAAAAATACTGGTGACAGTTTGAAGGGCATTTCACAAAAACTAGTAATCACCTAGAAAAGCTATATTTATGCATGCAGATGTGTATGTAAGCCTAATACAGCAAAGAAATGCTAATCTTTCCAATAAATCACTGTAGAAACTGTTCTACCACAGATACAGTTTAGTAAATAGGATGAGTCACAGGACAAGAGTGGGAAGACACAGCCTGTGCCCAAACTGCTGCCTCAGCCAGCCAAGGGAATGGCTCTACCAATATTCTCCCTTTCCTTTTGGGAATGCTTCCCAGTCCCTGCTGTCCTCAGAATCATGCCTGAGTACTGCCTGGAAAATGTCAGTTACCATAAACCAAACCTGCAAACACCAACAGGCAAAGGGACACAGAAACAGTTAAGCTACTCTGTTCCACAGCCCAAGTACATGTGCTGGCTGTAGTTAGACTACAGATACAGACACCCTGTCCTAGCATGGGGATGGGGAGAGTAACTAAGGATAACAGTATTGTTACTATGCAATAATTTAAATCCTGATACAGGTTTGAATATAGGATTTTCTGATATCAAGTAACCTCAGTATCTTTTCTTCCCTCTGCACAGCAACACATAATTTGGAAGAAAATAACTTTCTACATAGATATTTTCTTCCAAATGAAGTAGATGTTCATCAGGTAATTGTACTGCCAAAAGCAGAATGGGAAAGGATTCAGGATAATCTTAGCAGCACAACTAGGGAAGCAGCACGCATCCTTGCCGAGAAGAAAGAACGGGAAGAAATGCACTTACGCTCCAAAGCTGCTGTAAAAGACTGGCCCAATACAATTATGGTGAGTACAAGATACATTTGTAAACAAGGAGCTTCATTTTCATATATGCAAAACCATTCATAATAACACTTCTTGCTGTACTGCCATTGTTTAATACTTGCTTTTAAATATGTATTTTAACTAAACCCCATTTAAATACATTTAACATCTAACATCAACATTTAGATTTTTTAAATTAAAGATAAAATGAAAAATTTAAAAAAGCAAACATTGAATAAGTGCATCACCTTCAGAATGGTTTGTACATTTTTAATCCATGGGCTTTAAATGTGATTTCTCATTTTTTCTCACTGTAGAGCCTGGCACAACAGAAACTTAAAGCCAAAAAATTACGTAAAGAAAGGGAAGAGGAAGAAAGAAAGTTACTTGATTTGGAAGAAGAACAGTTCCAAGTGGCAAAACGGAAGGAGGCTATTAATAATGCAAAAACCTACCTATACTATCAAAATGAAAGAGTGAAAGGCTTGCATGTTTGTTGACAACTTTTAATTTTTAAATTCAAATTGTGCTGAATGTCTTTAAACACTTCTGAACATGCAAATTACTTTAAATGTTCTCTTGCAGAGTGCACTTCTACTTGCTGAGGTCCTAAAAGAAAGAGATGCTCAAGTTGAATTTAAAAAGTTAAAGTCAGATGTTAACAAAAAGAAGGATGAAGAAAAGGAACATGAACATAAAGAAGCTATTCTCAGAGAGCAAGAAAAGGCACATCAGCGTTATATGAATCAACAGGCACTACGCAGAGATCAGCTAGAACAGTAAGTGAAAATTAATCAAGAGTAACCCTACTTCATTATTTTCTTAAACTCACTTCTCACAAATATATTTTATAAGGTTTTCACAGAAACTTACTAATAATTTCACTCACAAATGAGACACTTTAAAAGAAGAACCCAGAGTGCCACAAAAGACCTTGCACTAAAGGGAAAAGCTGTGATACGCAGTGTCTTTTAGTTGCCAACAGTCTGCACAAAAAAATCGCCTCTGACAAGCATCAAGAGGTTTTAGTCAAACCACTATTCAAAAGTTGTTACTGAAAGTGTATTTTAACTCAGCTTTGGTTCCAGAAAAGGAAAAGGTTAAACCAGATTTTCCATTTGCCCGTAACTAGATTCCAGAGAATGCACCACTACCACCCCCATTCTTTCTCTCAGCTCTCCCAGAAACCTTATGGAGGGGTCCCCAGTGGTATTTATAGGACTGGATCTGGTAGTCTGATAGAAGGAATCAAATTCCCTGAGGCAGAGGAAGGGTGAAAAGTCTGCTCTCACTTATTGCAGGGCCAACACATAAATCCTTGCAGAAATATAGAACACTACTGACTTAAGCTGCTGCCTGCACAGCCAGAGAAGTGTAGATACAGTGGGACTTACTGGGGAAAACTTGTTCCCTGAGGATGCTGCAGACATGGGCCAGAACATTATGAATGCAATGGTGCTAATGAGATATCCAGATAAAACTTGTTAGCACTAGACTGTAGACTGTGAGCATACCACATAGCTCATTTCTGGTCAGAGGACTGAGGGCTACCATTACAAACAATGATGCTATTTTTCACCTCTGATATTCTACCCACCTTCAGTTCCAAGTATCACATTCTTCAGTGCAAGGTACCTATGGTTATGCAGAATCAGTATCTGTTTATTACTTCATGCAGTCCCTAGCCCATTTATTCAACTACTTTTTCTGATTCAGAATAAAGGAGCACAAGCATCAGGCAGATCTGGCCAAGCTAGAAAACAAAAGAGAAGGGGAACAAATACAGAGATTGAACCAATTGTACCAACTGGAAATTCAGAGAAGAATGGAAAAGGAACAGAAGGAAAAAGCTGAACGCCAGAGGCTGCATCATGTAAGTAACAGGAAAGCAGACAGTTCAAAATGCTTGTTTCACCTTGGCTGCCTGGAGTAAAACAACAGCATTCATATATCTAAATGGGCCTACTGGCAAGAGGAGGTTTGCTGACAGCTTCAGTTGACCTACCTTGCCAGTTGCAGGCCATGTCTTTGTGCTTTTGAGAAAGGTCTCTTGGAGGCAGGTCCCATCTCTTGTCTGAAGGGACATTGGCACCTGATGCTCTGACTGGTCTGATTAAAACGTCTGCTGTAGACATCAAGGAATATTCTCCTTGACTTGAGAACTGGATTTAAGTTCCACATACCTGCTGTTTTAAGTCCATTTTTCTTTGTTAGGAAGAGGGAATAGCCAGAGACTGAACACAACAGTATCTTTTTAACTTGACTTTCCCTTTATGATCGGAGAAGTTTAGAAATTTAGTCAAGGCTGCTGCCTTTTCCCTTCATCTTTAAAGGCATCTTGCTAAACACAGACTAGAAATGCCTCAGAGCAGATCTGGCCAGCATAAAAAATAAGAGTTGTTTTTTTGCATAAGAGTATAGAAAACTCCTCTTCAGCTATGATTTGGATGAAGCTCTTAGACTGGGGTTGTTCTGGATGAGGTGGGCCAGCAGCAGTACGGTCTGTGTTGGTAGGGGTTGCACAGTCCCATTCCTCTCAACATCCCCCTCTCCCATGTGTGTGAATGGAAGCAAGGGATAATGCTCATTGCATTGCACACCAATGTGTGTAATGAGCTGGAGAAGCAGCTGTTCCATGCTCAATTCCCCCTCTTCCTCCATGTTTGCACAGGGAGGCAGAAGTAAGCAGAAGTACTGAGAATCCATTTCCTCTCTTCTCTTTTGGAAAAGCTGAGCCTGGGGATAGCAACTTAAAAGAATCACTCCCTATTCTCTCAATGTTTCTTTCAAAACTTCATCTGTTACATCAGGCCCATTTTGCCCACACAGGAGCATGTAGCTGACCAGAAAATAATCAAAGCAGTAGAGGAACAAAAACGAATGGAAGAAGATGATCAGATTAAAGCTCATTTTAAAGCAAAGGAAACTATTGCCAAGCTGATAAAAAAGAAAGAAGCTGAAATGCGTAGGTAGGTACAAAGCTAGAGTATAAATAGTAAATAAAGTAGAAATTATACTGTAGTCATTTTCAGATCTTTCACTGATGATGTAACACAAACCACAATAATTCTAGAAATTAAATTCTACTGATCAGGAGAGTAGGGAATTCAGGAGAAAAAGGAAGTTCTTTCAATGGTTCTGCAGTAATAGGTGTGTGGGAGAGTGACCTCTCTGCCCTTCCAAGTACAAAGACTTGTAGAAGTGCAAAGCTCTACACCAGTGTGTTGTGAATAGTGATCTTTCCACATGGCCTGCCAAGACTCCACCTCCTCAACAATTAAAGACAATTCAAATCCTTGATGAAAGTATTTTTAGACATAAGCTGTATTTCCCAGAGTCAGATCAAGAAAAATACTTTGACTTCTTGACTCAGCACCTATATTCATTAAATACATTGGGTTATTATTAAGGGAAGATGGTTTATCAATTTAACATTGAGGGTACAGCAAGATGATACCACTGAGCCAATCTAACGAGTTTCCTTCTCTTCCTGCTTCTGGCCAATATTCCCAACATTTCTCCCCTGATGGCAAGATGCTAAGCAGACTCCTCACCGAGTGATCCAGCTCATTATTGTAACAGAAAGGTAGTGTTACAAGAGTACAGGGAACATTTATTTGCTAAATCAGATTAATTAAAAAAAACCAAAACAAAACAAAACAAAACAAGGAACACAAGGAGATCAAGGAGTTGGGTGGATGGACTGGCCTGTGTGGCAAGAGTAGAGAAGACTAGGAGCAGGATGGATGAGTTTGGTAGCAGTAATGCTTCAGGTAGACCCAGTTATGTCCCCTGGTATTTTAGGGTAGCTCATGTTTTTCTGCAGACTAAAGCAGGAACATCAGGACAAACTCATTAACCAATTAGCCGTACAAATGAATGAGGCATTAAAGAGGGAAGATGATCGTCTTGCTAGAGATATTGCAAAAAAAGAAGCTGAACAAGAAAAAAAACGCAAAGAGAAAGAAGCAAAAGAAAAGGCTGTCATTGAATCAATTGCTGAACACAGAGCTGCTGTGGTAAGAAACCTAGCCTGTTCTTTCTCCTGCTTACTCCAACTGAGGAGCCTGGCCCAGAGCTGGTGGCTCTGGTGCTATGCATCAGGTGTGCTTCATCAAGTCCACTGACACCTTTCCTGGGGTAGCCTTTCCCTCTTCCAATTCTGTGTTGGGCGCATGTCTGCCAGGGCGGCTGAAAACCCCGGGTTTGGACACCAGCCAGCCCCAATGACCGTGCTTATCAGAGCACTGACACAGGGCTGCTTCTGCTGAAAGACACTGCTTCCAGCTCAGCACCCCAGCTCCTTGGTTAACTTCTTTTTTGTTTACTTTATAAAATACAGATGAAGATGAAAGCAGAAAAGGAGAGAGAGGAAAAAGCAGAGGGTAAAAAAGAACTTCATGCATTAATGGAAAAAACCCACATCTACCTGGAAGAGGAAAAAGCCAAGAAAGAAAGACAACGTGATGCAAACATGGAAGTACAGAAAATTCAGATCCAGCAAATGGTAAATAGAAGAGCTGTACCCTGTCAAGCCCTTCAGAAAGAAACATGCATCTAAACCAACAGCACTAGCTCCTGCCTGAGAGGAAGCTTGCTGTGTTTTGTTTGGCATTTTTTGTTTGTTGGTTTTGTTTTTTTAAAATCATTTATGCTATGCATATGCTGGTGTTGGGGACCAGCCTCCTCTCAGAACAGTGGTGCAAGTCAAGGCTGCCCTCTTGCATTTTCTGGGCAGGTCACCAAAGAGCAGCAGCTAATGCTGATGTTCACTCAGCTATCCAGCGTACCCTTTCTGTGGGGGGTATGGCAGGGGAGAGGGGTGGGGGCAGGTGATATTTGACAAATATCAATTAACTCCACTGCAGATCTCCTGTAAGCTTTTACCCTCTCTAAGTTTTAAGGGACAATTACATTGTGAAAGAAATACTAAGCTTTGTTATTCACTTTTCTTCATCAGGCTGAAAAGCAAGCAAAAAAACAGCAGGAAAAGGAAGCAGACTTGGACTATGATGCTCAGACCAAGGTTATAGCACTCTGTGAGGAGCATGAATTCCAGAGCTATGCAAAGCAATTAATTGAAAGAGAGTCCAAGACTACACATCATCTTTATCCTCTTCTCAAAGTGTCCAAAGATAGAAGAGGACTTGGACATGGGCCATTTTCCAGAGGAAGAGCAGGAATACATACTAGTTTTCAAGCACAGGATGGTACTGGGACCCATTTACCTTGTAGTACCTGTACTACTGCTCAAAAAGTTAAAACATGAAATAACACTGAGACTATCCAGCAAGGAAAGGCAGAAGCAGTTTTCATGTGATTAAAAAAATTATCTTTTTGAACCTTACAGGCAGAGTTAAACTGTAAATGATCTTATATACTATGAAACTGGAAGTCTATTTTGAAAAAGAAAAAAGAAAAAAAGACCAGAGAACTGGTTATATTCTCAAAAATCCCCAGCTTGTCAGTTTATTAAGCTTGACACAGGAACGCATGATATCTAATTGGAAAGCTCACTATTACTGTTATATTTTTATTATTCACTGTTCTAAAAATTCACTATATCGCAGGATTTTCTGGTCTGGGATACAAATTTCCAGTGCAAAACCTCTTCTTCATAATAGAAAAAAGCAAAACAACATTGCAGAATCTACAGGGGAATTAAAAACAACCTAATACATGCAAAAGTTACAAGTTACGGTACTGCAGATTTTATAGCATTTTCCAACTACCTCTGTAAAACAAATGTCACACTATAAATTAGTTTTATTATATGAAAACACAAACATGATTTGATCACAGCCCTTAAAAGGTAACCTAGGAGGCAAATAGGCCCCAATATAACTCTAAATAGCTACTACAAAAAGAGCATGGCAACAAGAAACAACATAGTTGGACTGTTCTTTCAAAAGAGTAATGAGGATTCAATCTGCGGGAAATAGATCTGGATCTAAATTTGTTTCTCAGTTTCCTCAGCTGCCGTACTCTCCAATACCCAAGTCACACACATGTTTTACTCCTTAAGCTTAGTTTGCTGAAATTTTACCCTCATAATGACTTCCTCCACCAGTTTACATAGGGTCTAAATGGGGTATCCTCCTATTCAGGGGTCCACTGGAAACAGATTTGCTCTGCTGCACATAACCTTCAGTTTCAGCCCCTCAGCTGCCTGTCTGTTGGCCAAACTAGAAAATGACACAAGTTCTAAAAAAAACCCCAACCAACCAACAAATTAGGCGAGGCTTCTACAAAGGATGCTTGCCAATATTTTAGTTTGGAAAACAGGTCTTTTTTATGCCTTCGAGTTTCTGAGCCTGACTTCTGATAGCAACAGGCTCTGAGGAAAGCACAGGACTTAGAGCAAGGCGTGAGGCTACCCCGGAGGCAAGGTCCCTCCTGCAAACTGAGGGCCATGATGCAGGGCACAAGCTAAGTAGGATGAGTCAAAGGTGAATAGTTAAGATAAGAAGTCCTTGCCTTGCAGGATGAGTAAATAATGAATCAGCCAAGCAGAGCTAGGTTTACTCCCCCTACACTGTAGAACAGCTGGATGTAAGATGGATGTACTCCTTCCCAAGCGCAGCAGTCGCCTCATCGAGTAGTCTCTTCCAGGCAGGGCAAGGGAGGAACTTCTGGATGGAGGGGGAGGACCAACCTCCTCCCTCAACCAGCTCCCAGGACCGCCAAAGGTCTTCCTCTGGGAAAACGGCGCCCAGGGCCGCCTCTTAAGGTCGGCTAACGGAGGAAGGTGAGTTTCCACAGGCCTGGCGGGAGGCCGGCTACGCGAGGGACGCGGCGGCCCACAGAGCCGAGCCGCCACGCCACCGGCCGCGCAGAGCAGAGGCAACCCAGCGGGACAAAAACCCGCCTAGGTCGGCGCAGAAAGACAGAGGCAAAGCGGGGCGTGACAGCCTCTTACCGGGTCCGGGTCGCTACAGAGAAACAGGTATTTCACGAAGCGGCTGCGGAGGGGCACGCGCGCGGCCTTCCCGGTAGCCGCCGCTGCCTGGGCC
>NW_020799107.1:16390114-16432159 GCF_003259725.1 Athene cunicularia
TAGGCCCCAATATAACTCAGGAAAACCTTCCCCTGGGCAGGCCCGTGCTGCCAGGCCCCGGCCGTGCGCCGGCGGGGCGGCGCGCCGGGGTTTTTTGGGGCAACACTAAGTGAGGCGGCCCCGCCGCGGGGCCGTGCCTGGGCCTGCATGGGTCACTGCTTTTGAACCATTGTTTCTGATCATCCTGGTTCTGTGGTCGGGCTGAAAACCTGTCACCTCACCCTCCGGTTCCTCCATAACTATTCTCCAGCTTCAGAAACGCCCCGTGCTGCCAGTAATTATGTCTGTCCTGATAAATGAAACAAGACTGTCTAGATTCTGGCACCGAGAGCAAGTGGCTTGTCTCCCTAAGGCAAAACTCTTTATTATTGTTGCTTCCCCCAGCCCAGAATCAGTCACACATGCAGCTAGCACGGGCTGATGACCACAGCCATGTCTTGCGCTGTGCCATGGTGCTGCCGGGAAGACAGCTAGCTAGCTGTAAAAGCTGCTAGCTTTTACAGGGAGTGGGCTAGCAGATAAACAGGCTAATCAAATTCAATCTAATATTCAAGTCCATATGCTGGTCATGTTTGCTTTTGCTAGTATAGGCTTAACCTTGCACTAGAACTGAGCTTTGTCCAAAGGATTTGCAGTTACCTTTTAAAAACTTACTCTATTTTTGATTCCTGACTTTTTACTTTCCCTTCAGAGTGTCAGGTTTTTTGCTGTTAAAGTACTTATAGAGCAGAATCTGTATCTGTTCATTACTTCATACAGTCCCTAGCCCATTTATTCAACTCTTTTTCTGATTCAGAATAAAGGAGCACAGGCATCAGGCAGATTTGGCCAAGCTAGAAAACAAAAGAGAAGGGGAACAAATACAGAGATTGAATCGATTGTACCAACTGGAAATTCAGAGAGGAAAGGAAGAGGAACAGGAGGAAAAAGCTGAACGCCAGAGGCTGCATCATGTAAGTAACAGGAAAGCAGACAGTTCAAAATGCTTGTTTCACCTTGACTGCCTGGAGTGGAATGGTTGCATTAGGCTCACAAATAAATAAATGGGCCTACTGGCAAGAGGAGGTTTGCTGACAGCTTCTGTAGCATTGGCTCATATGCCTGTTTTGCTAGTTGCAGGCCATGTCTTTTCCCTGTGCTTTTGAGAAAGGTCTCTTGGAACTTGTAATGTGTCATCTGAGCTTTGACTGGTCTATGATGGAAAAAGTCTGCTCTAGACAGCAGAGATTATCCTTGACTTGAGAACTGGATTCAGGTTCTACGTACCTGCTCTGTTTTAAGTCCATTTTCCTTTGTTAGGAAGAGGGAGTAGTCTGAGTCTGAACATGACAATATCTTTTAAACTTGTCTTTCCTTTTATGATTGGAGATGTTCAGAAAATTAGTCAAGACCTGCTTACCACACCTACTGTTTCCCTCCCCACACCTGCTTGAGCAGAGAGACTGAGGTGGAGGTACTGCAGTGATTCACTGGTATGTGAGGAGAGAGTAAGAAGAGAGAATTCCCAATGAAACCCTTCTTGCTTTCTTCTTCCCTGTACTCCTCACACCAGTTACACCAATCTTACCCCATTTGCCCCCAACCTTGTGTAAGCAACAAAAGCTGTATATAATTACTGCCATTTCTACGTGATTACAAAATGCCTTGTGCTTTACATTTTTATGGTTCTCCGGACTTTTAATATTTGAGCCCTTCAGAGTCAGTGCTCTGTGACTGATACATAGAATAAGAGCCGTACAGCTGGAGCCAGTGGGGACATAGAGGAAATAATATAACTTAAAGATACTGTGCTTGAGGCTGCAGCCACATTCTAATTTTACTTTTGTGGTAGTTTGTAGTAAGTAGGTAATGAAAATTCTTCTCCATCTCTGAGTTTGTCTTCTATAGCTCCTCCACTGACATAACCAAAGAACTCTTACTATAGGCTAGGCCTGAAGTCTTTGCTGGAGTTTTTTTTCAGTTCATGTTTCCAAAAATCTCATTCTACATGAAAAGTACTTTTCCATTTAAACAGGAGTATGTAGCTGAGCAGAAAATAATTAAAGCTGAAGAGAAACAAAAAGAAGATGATGATGATGATCGGATTGAGGCTTATATTAGAGGAAAAGAAATGATGGCTGATCTGTCAAGAGAAAAATATGTGGAGACTAATAGGTGGGTCTAGGACTCCAGTTTTCAACATTAAGATTCAAGCTTGCATTTAATTTTGTGACAAATGTTACTCTGAATTTTTATATCAGTAAAATCACAATGTTGTGCTGCAGGCAATTTTTCTGTAATTAAAAATTGAAAAAGAAGTAGAAAGTCCAGAAGAAATGCCTACCAGTTCCACTAGTAATTGGTGCTGTCGCAGGTGGAAGTGGGATTACTGGCTTTGTTAGGAGCACTGCCTCAGGTAATCTGAGTGGATATCCTGGTATGTTATGGTAGTTCATGTTCTTGTGCAGGCAAATGCAGAAGCACAAGGACAAAGCTTTTGAACAATTAACTGCACAGATGAATGAGGCATTTAAGATTGAAGATGATCGACTTGCTAGAGGAGCTGCAGAGGTAGAACACGAATACCAACTGAAAAACAAAGAGAAAGAAGCAAAAGAAAAGGCTGCCATTGAATCGATTGCTGAACACAGAGCTTATGTGGTAAGAAACCTAGCCTGTTCTTATTCCTCTTTCTGTCATATATACTTGTATTTCTGAATACATTTTAGAAATATCATATACTCCAGCAGAGCTATCTTGAGGCGCACGTGCAAGTTCTCACCTAGCAGCTGCCTCTCATATTTACTATCTGTAATTTCAGAACTATCTCCTTAAAGTTGAAAGCGGTACATGTGATGATCCCCTCAAAAAAAATTAAGAGTTGGAAGACCCTATAATTATTGCTAATTAGCACAAACATTTTCCAGACTCCACTTCTTACTTTGACCGAGGAGCCTGGCCCAGAGCTGGTGGCTCTGGTGCTATGCATCAGGTGTGCTTCATCAAGTCCACTGACACCTTTCCTGGGGTCGTCTTTCCCTCTTCCAATTGTGTTGGGCGCATGTCTGCCAGGGCGGCTGAAAACCCCGGGTTTGGACACCAGCCAGCCCCAATGACCGTGCTTATCAGAGCACTGATACAGGGCTGCTTCTGCTGAAAGACACTGCTTCCAGCTCAGCACCCCAGCTCCTTGGTTGACTTCTTTTTTTACTTTATAAAATACAGATGAAGATGAAAGTGGAAAAGGAGAGAGAGGAAAAAGCGGAGGATGAGAAGGATCGTAATCAATGGATGACAGCAGATCGGATCTACTTGGAAAAGGAAAAGGCCAAGAAACAAAAACAACGTGATGCAAACATGGAAGTACAGAAAATTCAGATCCAGCAAATGGTAAATAGGTGTACCCTGTCAAGCCCTTCAGAAAGAAACATGCATCTAAACTCATAGTACTCTTATCTCCTGGGTGGGAGAGAGTAGAAGCTTGCTGCAGGTGTGATGGGCATGTTTAATTGTTTTTTACGTGTGTGCACTGTGGGTGCTGATGTTGGGGACCAGCCTCCTCTCAGAACAGTGGAACAGAAGCCTCTTCCAGGCCAACATGGCCTGTGCTGGTTGGGGAGGATTCCCTGGGAAAGCTGGTAATAAGAAAGAGATCGATCAGTAATAAGAGATCACATCCCATCCTGTGTCATCATGCCATTTTTTCAACTGTGTTGCTACTGCCCTCTTGTATCTTCTGGGCAGGTCACCAAAGATCAGCAGCTAATGCTGATGTTCACTCAGCTATCCAGTGTACCCTTTCTGTGGGGGGTATGGCAGGGGAGAGGAGTGGGGATGGGTGATACTACAAGTATCAACTACCATCCCTTTTCCTCATCAGGCTGAAAAACAGGCCAAAAAAAAGCAGGAAAAGCAAGCAGATCTGGACTACGATGCTCAGCAAGAAGCTGCTTTTTGTAACAATCGAGCATTTCAGCGATAAAGACAGTGAGTAACTGAATCAGTGCCATTACTGGATGTAACTTATTTTCCAGGCATCTAAGGAGGGAACAAGATGTGGGTTTCCCTTAACTAGGACAACTGCAAGAGTGATGGGGTATATACATATGCAGTATTAAAAAAACCTGTGGGAGTGGGGAAGGGTGACTGATGTAATACCATCCATGTTCCTTCTTGCTAAATGTACATGAGCCCCCAGCTTGTTCAGGGACTTGGCAAACACTTGGCATTGTGCAGGAGTGTTGCAGCTTGCATGCCCCTCAAAGCCCTGCATTGGGGCAGGTCCAAGAACTCTCTGCAGAGCCAGCACAGATAAGGTATTGTCTTGGTTGGTCAGCCCTGCTGTGGTGCGGGCTGCTGTGCTGTTTTTGGACAGCAGGATGTGGCTGGATGGAGCTGCCTGGCTCTCTGTACCCATGTCAGTTAGTATGGCCCATAAGGGGCTCATTCTGTGGAGTGAGGAAGTTGCTGCTGAGAACTTGACCCCTATGATGCGTGTGTTTCAGAGGTTTTGCCCAGAATAGCTCTAGCCTTGTGTCAGGGCCAGATGCCCATTGCTGACTGAAGCACATCTTCCTGTTTTAAGTTTCATCCAAAAGGGTCCAGTTGATGATTGCTTTGTAATGTGAACCAAAACACAGTAAGAAGGAACAATCAAGAGACTTGTTTCAAAAACTCACTTCTGACAAACTGAAATGCTAATGTTACAGCACTATCAACTAAAAGACAGAGTTCTCTCCAATGATCTTGGAGTAATTGATTTTGGAAATTACTTTATTTTTTTAGAGAGACATGGCAATTAACTTGTGAAGTAGTCTCTAAATACATTTTTTTTTCTTAGTGAACTAATGAAAAATTTATTTCCCTTCTCTCTGAGCCAGTGCTCCTTTTACTACTTCAAGCTTTTTTCATCAAGCAGAAAGAATGAAAACTTCTATTAAAGCCTTTTGATTGCAGAAGCTGGAGCCTTCAGAAGAAGTATTGACCACAGCAGAAGTGGTGCTGAAATCTGCAGAGCTTGATAATGCTCCAAATACATCCCTAAGTGCATATTTGCGCATTCTCACTACCATGCAATTGGTGAGTTAAATGGGTTGTTAGTCTACCTCCACAGCAGCAAGAAGCAAGGTGGACTGCAGTCTCATTTCCTACTCAGCTTCAAGAAATGCCCTGTTCTGCAGATTATGGATGTCTGCATTTGAAGTCTACAGCCTGCTTCCATGAGGCTTATCCCTTTTACTTTGAACATCTACAGAAATATCAAACTCAAGTACCAGAAAACAATTCTTCCTTTCAGTGTACTTACAGTGAAGTAGTAATCCTGTGTAACTTTCAAGCGTATTGGCTAAATATGGATTTAATTACCCAAATTCAGCATGAAAAAAACCAGCATGAATCATGATGTCACTTTATTCCACTGAGTTTGAGAGGCTTTGTGTGCTTGCTTTAAATGACTAATCCTAGTTAGTAATACTCCATAAAACTAGGCAAAATACCCCTCAATATTTTAAGAACATGAAGAATTACTCGAGGTTCTAAAATTTTCAGTAACAAAGCATTTTGGTAATATTTGATTGTCTTTTACAGTTGTCCTATGTGAAAGGCAAGAATGGAAAGTTGCTTGTGGGAATAATACAGAAGACTAAAATCAGTTTGTTTATGATATGTTGAAGAACACAGGAAGAAAAGACAGGGACTAGGCTAAGAGAACAGCTCCTTTTGCAAGTAGAAGCAGTTGAAAGCTATTGAACAGACTGAGATAAACAGAAAGCTGAGCTTGTTCAACCTGGCTAGGGAGACTGCTTAGGAGACTAAATAGTGACCTAATTAACAGCCTATAGCTGCTTGAAGGGTAGTTACAGATACAGCAAAGCCATACTCTTCTTGGCATAGTCAGGCTTTTGATAGAACAAATTGTGACATCAGGAAAACCTTCACCAGGAGCATAGTGTGATGACACTGGATCAGAATGGCCAGAGGCAGTAGAATTGCTACCTGTGAAGGCTTTAAAGATGTCCATGTATGACAGGAGGTTGGTCTAGCTGACCACCAGAGGTCCTTTTCAGTTACCATTTAAAGATGGTGACAAAATACGGGGAGATCAGCTGCAGCTGATAAGAAGGGAAATTGCTGACCTGGAAGAACCCAATGCCTAGTTGTCACTAGTATTAGTTATTAGCTGAAGTTTTAATTAATAGCTAGCAAATTAGAATATGCTTTGAGAAATAATTTGACTAGTTAACTACTGGTTTTGCTCAAGAAAGCACCCTCTCAGATGGTGTGCTGCTTCAGGAGTTTGTAGCAGATGAGAAACATAAGAGGTATTGGCCTTATTAGAAGGCCCAGGCCTTAGAAATGCAAGGCAACTCTCAGAGGGCCTGAGACAGCCCTTCAAATCAAACTGTTTTTTCCAAGCCTGTCACCCACCTCTGGAAGTAGAGCAGCAACAGAAGTTTGAACATGTATGCCTCCAGGGCCTGACATGGTATTCTGCCAGCAGTAACACAACTGGTACCTGTGTAGCTGTGGTAAGACGGGACTGTCATCTTGGTTCTAATACAACTCCTACCTAGGAAATAGAAGAGAAGCTTTCTCAAATGCCTCATATCCTAAGGAAATTTGAGTTAACTGACTGCAGCTCTTTGCTATGAGGTAGTGTTCCAGGTTAGAGTTACTAATTCTGTTCAGGTTCTTTTAACATTACAGTCTGCTACTGATCAGCTCTGAGGAAGTTGAAGAGGACACCTACCTGGAGACAAACTACCCATGAAGAGAAGAGATGGCACCATGAGACTATCGAGGATGGACATTTTCATGTCCCAGTATGCTCCTGGAAAAAGAAAAAAAATTTTTTCAAAGCTCAGTGGTCATGTTAGGTCAAATAATTTGTTCTGTTCCAATAGCTAAACTATTTCAGATGCCCATTAACAACTTACACCTTTCTGGTATCTTCAATGGGAGAGTGCTATAACTAGTCTGTACTCTTCCTTCTTGTTCTGGCAGTGCATCTTTGAGAAGGAGAATTTGCTACTTCTAAGTAGCTCTCAAAAAAACTCCCAAAACAACCTCAGCAGAAAAACCCTCCTTCTTTCTGAAGACTTAGAGTGAGTTGAAGTGAAGGCCAGAGATGTGATGAGACCATTATGAGATGTCTTTGGAATTATCTTTAATTCTCCCTTATTTAAAGTAAATTAAGTTGTGCTATAGGCTTTCTTAAACTTGTAATGCATGTAGTCGTTCCCTTTACACTCCTACTCTGCCACTACTACAATCTACGTAGCTTTTAGTTTTGGTGTATCATGTATCATTAAAAGCTAGATACTGGAGTGGATACATAAATGATTCAAACCTGCCCTCTAATCTCCTAAACCATGTGCTAGAAAGCAGTCTTAAAGCATAGTTGTTCATAGCTGGTTGATACTGTCTTGCACAAACCAGGATGGCATTTTATTTCTCTGAGTTTATCTCCAATACATTATTCAGAGAAATATACAATTCTGTTATGCTGAAGGGCTTAAACATCAGAACTGCAGGTCCAATAAAATTCAACATTTACATCTCTGTTAACATACTAGCAATTGCCCCCCCCTTGAAGGAATAGCACCTGGTCTGACTTTTCTGTGTAAAGAGAAAGCGGAAAAGTTAGAAAGCAGCAACATGTACTGGAAGAAGCAAGCAGTAGTTACTGAGCAGAGACAGGGTCAAAGAGATGAAACTACCAAGGCCTGGGAAATGCAAATCCAGCAACTGGTGAAGTGCCATAGGGGACAAGGGAGAAACTGGACTATCTTTGGTAAAGCTTAATAGCACATTACTGCTATAGGACAAGGTTTTCTGCATTACTTTTCAATTACAACTATCAGTGCATAAAGAATTAATTGTACAGTAGTTAGAGAGTAAGACTTAAACTCTGTCTCTTTCTTCTTCAGAAACACATCTGACAACTACAGAAGTATCTACTAAGGAATAAGAAGCTAACCACTGCCTCCTTACAAGTTATATGTGCCTGCAAAACCTATCAGTGCCTAACAGCTGAAGCTAACTCTGGAGCAAGTTACAAGGCATGCTATTTGCCAGAACCTGCCTGTACTTACCTTCAGCTCAAGAAACAAGTACCACAGCTACAACCATAGCTTGCAACTGTACCTGTAACTATTCTAGTTTTATTACAGAACAAAGCAGTAGATTCAGTGTCTACCAAGTTGAGAGGTAACAACTGGAGGCAAACAGTTAATCTGTACTCTTCAGGTAGTGCTGGGCTTCCAGGCTTAACTCAAACCTTCTGTTTTGGCTTAAAATTTTACTCAGCAAATAATAAAACTGAGTAAGCTTCTTAAATTTGCCTGTAACAGTTTCTCTGTGTTGAGTGTATCTTTGCAATGTTTTTCTACTTACTTTGGAGAATGCAGTTGAAGATAGGAAGACTATCTTGAGAAAGTTGTGGCACTGGCTGAGTCCTTAATCCTTTATGGGAAAGATGTCTGCAGCAAGACTGTATCTAGCACTCGGGTTTCTGACTGTAAGCTGTCCTACCACAACACAAATTCACATCATCAAAGGGGTAGTTCATCTGTAACTATGCAAAAATGTTGTGCTTCACACACACAGACTGTTGGGTTTGTGGAGATACAAGATTGAAGTTTGCAAAAATTAGTGGTCAGATTATGTAGCTGCATTTTTATGTGTTACAATGTAGAGACAGTGAATAAACTGTCATTGGTTGTTCTATGGTAGAAACTCTAATTCCATCTATAACTCAACAGTCATCTGATTTAGCAGGGAATAAAAATGTAACTATTCACATCTTCAGTAAAAATGGATAGATCTTGGTTTAACTGAAAAGGTAGTGTCCTGACATCAAATCATACCTTGTAAATCTGTACAAACAGTAGTACCACTTTAAAAGGTTGGAGACTGACACTCACAAGCAGGTTTACACACACAGGTTACACCATATGACATGAAGTGGGTATTATTCTAAGAAGATGCTAAGTAATACTGCAAGAAGCACACATGGCTGACATACAGAATACACTAACAAATATGCAAAAAAGCATTTATTTGAGAAGTACTTTTAATACACAAGTTGTACATTTACTATCAAGAACTCATTCTCCCAGCTGACAACTGGCTCTCCTTCCCCCTCAGGAAATATAAATTTCAAAATAGCCAAAAGACCAAGGTTTCTAAATACTACATGTACAATGTTGCCTGTATATTTAACCACAATTCTTTTAGCTGGTGAAAGAAACCAGTTAGCTATTTTCTCTTACCACTGATCATAAATAGGCCTAACTTCTTTTCAATCCTTCCAACATTTCATTAGCTATGGCTGAAGCCACACACTGACTACTTTTTATATAGTTCCAGGGATATGCACAGGATATGAAGAAATGTCTAACTTCCTGCCAAAACCAGCAAGCTTTCTATGTGCTTTTCATGTAGCAAAGTTTCAATTGAAAGGGTGCTGCATTAGTTCAGTTCCTTTAGTCCTGTTAATGTTAGCATTAGAACTTTTATGAATACAAATTTAAAACCAACCAGTTAACTGCCCTATTAGTTTCATTTGAACAATGACTATGATTAAGGAAAAACACAAATTCTTTATCAAAATGTACTTTTATGTAGTTTTACTATCCAAATGCAACACTTTTATTATATTCTGTTCCTTTTGCAATATTTCATACTAAAATCAGAAAACTTATTTTGGTATGATAGATTTTTTTTTTTAATTAAAAAAAAGGTGAATAATACTTTTTGCATTTATGCAACTCTAGTTTTGTTGGAATGGTGTTCCTAATGATATAAATTGTTCAAAGGTAAGGAATAAGAATTATACTAAAAGTATGTATTCAACAAAATGGAAAGCTAGTTTTATGCTAGGCAACTGCAGAATTGTATGAAATTCAAATTTTGCAAAATGCAGAGTTCACAGACTTAGATGTGCATTTTCTTGAATAATTTAGTTACATATTGCACTAGGAAAATTACTATTTTCAGCAAAAGGAAAGTGCAAGTAACAGTTCTTTATATTTCTTTCATGACTAGAAGTGTGAAGATTAATTTTGTCACTGGTATTCTCATGGCTGCTGCTAAAATACTGCTGTTGTCTCAAAGTTGCTGTTCAAGCATTGGAGAATATAAAGATTATTTGAAAGAGAGGTCTTTGATAAAGCATAGTATGTCTTCTATTATAAGAAAAGTCCTAAAAACGGGGATATACAATTTTGTCAGACAAGCAATGAGTCTACTATGCCCCTAGAAAGTGTGTCCAAAAATACTTTATTTGCTTCAGTAAATCAACAACAGATCAACAGTTCCAGGAAAGGTGGCTAAAGGACTTCTTCTATGTTTACATTAATCTAAAATCTACTTTCCAGACTGACATTATTACAAATTAGACATTGTTAGGGATCACTGCAAATTCTTCACGGCATCTGACAAAGACCACTGTGAGAAAAGTCTGTAATGTGGGATTTCTAATAGCAAGTGAGAAGTTTCAGGTTAAAATTTTGACAAACAGATAGAACAAAGGGTTAAAATGTAACCATTGCCTTTGTTTTTTTCTCTTCTTAAAATAATAAAACCCAAACCAAAGCAACAATTGAAACACTATGGCTGTGTCAAAGCATTAGCAGACAGCAACATATGTTTTACAGGCAATAGTGTCTACACAACCTTACATTATATCCACCCACCCTTGGTAAGAATTTGTGCCTGAGTAGATAGCAGTACCCAGAAAATCCAGTCTCTTTCTGACAAAGTTTGGAAAGCTACCACCAAAACTAAGTTCAGCATTCCATGTATATATAGGCTGTATGGTATTAGTAAAATGTCAATATCTAGTATCAATACAACAGAGAATTCATGTCTAACCTTTGGAAATTATTTCAAGCCTCTACATACGCTTAAAATGTATGCTTTAGAGAGTTAGTCCAGTATTCCCTGCTATCATTTTACCTTGAGTCTTGAGGTTCAGATTCTCTGGGGTACAGACAGAAAAAGCTGTCCTCCAAACGTCCTACATTTTCCCCTATTTGCAAGGACAGACCACAAGCATTGTTCTGATTATCTCTGGTACATTAAACTATTGCTTTCAAATATGCTTCCAGTTTAGTTCACTAAGCAAAAAGCTTGTAACACAGCTGCCAAAGACAGCATTGAGCTGTACCACGACTACAGCACAAGGTGGTTACTGTGAGGTGGGCACAAGAAAGCTCTGTCACTGAGGGAACAAACGGATGGAGGACAGCAAGAGCAGTAGTCAGTGACTCACACGGTGGCAGGAGCTCACTGGTGCTTGGGGACATCTTGCTGTCTCATCCATGGGACTGTGCTTTAGTCCCATTGGATTTTCATCAGCATTCTCAATTTCCAGTTTGATAAAGAAAAGCATAAATCTGGCAAATCTTCCCTCTTACAAGACTGCAATTTTTGTTTCAGTTTAAACAAAGTGATTGGCATTAAAACAATTTACCATTAAATACAATACAGGCAAAGCATGCACTCACGAAGAGATCAAGTGTATCCCACCAAATGCAATCAAAAGCAACCAACTTCTTACAAAGTATATTAAAACCAAGAAAATGAGCTTTGTGCCACCAACTCAGATGAATTTTTAACGTGCTATGAAAGAATTAGAGATCATTTAATTTATACAAATAAATTTTCTTAACTGTGACCAAAACGTCCGTATGAAAGTGTATACAAGTGCATCTTTTGGAATACCTAGTTACACACAACTGCAAACTACAATTCGATCTAATGTCCCTTTTAAGATTTTAAATTAAAAACATAGTAACATCTTTTATCAATTCTTATGAATTGCCTTATTGTTGACTGCTTTCATTTTTTTACCCCTCTTCTACAGCAGAGTCAATATAGTTGAGGGGTTTTGTTTGTTTGTTTGCATGCTTATTTGAGCTTCAGTGGTGTTGGCAAGAATATTCTCAGGAGTGCAAACATACTTCAGCAAGTTTGTGTGCCAGCTCCGTAAAAAAATAAAGAACACTGCAATCATTTTTTAAATGTGACTCTGAAGCAGGTGGCATGCATAGTACAGTATAAATGCACCAAGGAAGCCTTTGTCCAAGCTGCCATACAATTCTCTTAAGACTAATTTCCCAGCTTTTTCTTACTACAGTCTCCCAAAATAGGACTACAACTTCTCCGAAGTCATAGAGTTCAGACAGAACAGGTCCCCTGTACAAGTCTTTGGTTCACTCCTATAAGCTCTCTTTAGTAAGAGCTCTATCATCCACCCCCATGTGGGCTTGGGAAGCATTTCTATACATTGTTTAAAATGACCACTGCAACACAAAATTCATACTAAACAGAGGAAAAAGTAGTTAATAGCCAAATCAGCTCTACAGCAGGTCTACTAACTACTCTGCTAAAAAGTAACACTACACACTTCTAGTTTTCTTCCCTCAGAAAGGTTGCTTGTTGTTCACACTCCTGTATTTTCTTTTACTTT
Source organism: Athene cunicularia (assembly GCF_003259725.1). Classification (NCBI taxonomy): domain Eukaryota; kingdom Metazoa; phylum Chordata; class Aves; order Strigiformes; family Strigidae; genus Athene; species Athene cunicularia. The sequence goes on from NW_020799107.1 coordinate 16,402,569, forward strand.
GAAGACATAGCTGTTTGTTTTCCTTTAGAATAAGAACTGTCTGGATCACAATGTGCTTCAGCAATTCTGCTAATCCACTGTAGACACACACTGATTACAAAGCTGGTTATATAGCAAAAATGTTGACAAACTCCTAACAAAGACAGTAAGAAGTTAGTTATCTCATAGACTCAAAGATCTGACAAAAAAAATCAACTATTAAAACAGCATTTTGCTTCGACGTGGCTTTACATTAATACTTGTCACTTCTCTTCAGGATTTACCAGCCTTTGGTGTGAAGAGTTCAGAGGACTGAAAGAAGAGTTGGGGTTTGTACCAAATCTACCCTCCCAGCCCGCTACGTTATGTTACCACGTAGCAGCTGCTCTTTGGTGATTGCATCTATGCAGACACTCCTGCAGCAACCCAAGCCAACCTCCTCTTTAATATGAAGGTGTGGTGGGTCTTGGAGGCAGGAGAGGAAAGCAGAAAGGGGAGGGAATTGGTTTGAGAAAGACATACATGTAGTAGAGAATGAGGAGGAATTCTCAGTACAGTCTTTAGAATGAGGGGATGCAGGGAGGAAGGTAAATTTTTGCTTTAAAAAAATTCAGAGCCTGTCTTAAAACATTACTTGAAATTCTACTTCAGTTACTCCAAAAATCATTGGAGAACTGCATTAGTTTTCTCAGACTGCTAAGAAGCAGCAAGAATAGAACGGATTTCCTGGTTCCTTATTCTGACACCCACTGTGAACTCTGGTAATCTGTTTCATCACTGTGCATCCATTAATTAGCAACTGAGGCAGGGCAGTCTGAAGCATCCAAGCTGAATTTTCTGCAGTAGCCAAACATGGAAGCATGGAACAGAAAAAGGTTACAGGAAAAAAAATTACACTGATAAGCACTTCAAAATATTTTTTTTAGGACAAAGAAGTAACTGACAAACACAGGTGACTGCCTTACAGCATGAATGAATTCTGCTGTTGGCAGTGACAAAAGTACAAACAGTGAAGATCTACTTAAATTAATTCACTTTGTGATTACAAAAAAAAGTAATGTAATTTTCCTCTATAAATTAATTTCCTTAGGATTTATACCTACTGAAATACAGATGTAGCAACACTGGAGTGATGGACACCTTGCAACATTCCCTTAGCTTTAAGATGACATGTAGTATACTTGCAGCTCTCTTCTTCACTCACGAAACAAGCTTCTTCACAGGCAGCTATTGTTTGCACTAAACTAAGGTCATCAGGTAAAAAATAAGTGCGGCATGTAAGTTACCTTTTTAGCTGCCAACACACAAGAAGGATACATAAATCAGTGAAGTATTTCAAACACAGCACACTGTATTACACATATAATTTGTTTTTCATTTCAAGTTTATTAAAACTTTAGCAGTACAAATGATCCAGGTTTTAGATTATCAAAAGACCAAACTGAAGTCCACATCTTAAAAAAAGGCGTTCCCCAAAATGTCTCTAAAACTTTGAGACAATGGAAACATTAAGTCCACAAACTCATCCATTCCTGTCGTCATCTGTCCCAGGACTTGTTTCATGATCAGACTTCTTATCCTTACTAGGGGCATGATCTCTTTCCTGACTCTTTGATTTTTGGTTTATTTCTTTTTCTGCTGAGGATCTGGTCTTTTCCTTTTCTTTACTGCTGCGTGAATATGATTTTTTTGATTCTCTCTCTTTGCTGCTTGGTCTCTTTTTTGAGTCTGGACTTCTATCCTGATCTCTACTAGATTTCTTATCTTTACTGGATTCAGGACTGCTACTTTCACGGCTTTTGGAACGCCTCTTCCTTTGGCTTTCAGTATCGTTCCTCTTATGTGAGCTTCTACTGTCTCTATTTGAATACCTCTCTCTGTTTCTGCTTTGACTTTCCTCCCTCTCTGAGCTCCTTGATTCTCTCCTCCTCCTATTTTCTCTTCCTCTGTATTTATCTGGTGTACCTCTCCTTTCTCTGCTCCTCGATCTTCCTCTTCTTCTTGTTTCTCTATCTCTATTCCTTGAATAGTCTTTACTTCTACTGCGATCTCTGTCTCTGCTTCTCGACCTTCCTCTCCTACCCCTATCCCGGCTTTTGCTTCGATCCCTTGTTCTACTGCTAGAACTATGTTTTCCTCTAGCATAGTCACGCTCTTTACTTCTTGACTTACGTTTCTCCCTGTCTTTACTCTTCCTATGGTCTTGTTCATTACTTCTTGAGCCTGCCCTTTTACTTCTCTCTTTGCTCCTACTTCTTTCTTTATCTCTCCCTCTAGAATCATAGCGCTTTTCTTTTTCTCTACCTTTCTCATGGTCTCTCTCTCTGCTTCTTGATCTTATTCTCTTTTCATCATGTCTACTGTGCTTAGAGTCTCTTTCTTTACTTTTTGATTTCTCTCGGCTTTTACTATGGCTCCTAGATTTAGCTCTTTTCTTGGCCTTGTTTTTGTTATGCTTGTCGTCTTTTTCTGAATTCCTTCTTGTCTCCCTGTCTTTACTGCTGGATTTGTGATCTTTTTTCTTCTCCTTTTCCCCTCTTCTGCTTGGACTTTCAGAAACTTGTCTGTGGTCTGATATTTTTCTCTCTTTTCCTCTTCCTGGGCTTTTTTGATTATCTTTCTTGTTTTCGTTTATTTCACTCCTTGGAGAGAGAAAGACAGGATTTTTTAAATATTATGAATCCCCTCCACTCTGAAAAATTAAGTCAGAAATAAGACAGCTTCACAACTGAAACTTAAATCACATTGTCATCTATATTAATAACTATATATTTAGAGTAGCATGATTAAAATCAGACACAGTTAAGTAACAGGATAACCAAGTCAGTGCCCTGTTTTTTTGGGAGTAACTGTAATTGAAAAATCTAAGACAATAGGTATTACTTTCCATATATAAAAAAATTTCAATGCATACACTCAAGAAAGAAATAATCTTACTTGTCCCCTTTTATCCATCTTTCTCCACTAGACACTCTCATTCTTTGAGCTCTCTGCATTTCTTGCCTCCAATGTGGAGGAGTTTCACTGCGTCGGAACCGATCTCTTGACCTTGATCTGGAAGGTGTCCGGTAACGCTTGAAGGGAAGAAGAGAAAATTTAGTCTAAGTTTGAATTCTACGTGCTATGATAACTAAGTAAGATTTTTTTATCCCTGGCAGTTGATTCTGCACAGCACCTAACATGACACTTCACATGTGTATACCAAGTTTACACTGACAAGTTATTAATTTACTGAAAAAATGTATTTGACATTCAGCTAACTGGAATACAGAATGTCTGATCAAGTAACTATTTTTAAGTTAAATTCTATTTCAGGATTTTTGTACTCTGCTGAGAAGTCTTCTCCTGTTATTTTTAATTAGCACAGATACAACTCACTTTTCTAACAATGATAATTATTCTTGGCTTTGACAAGTAACATGAAAACAATACTTCACACTGTTTCAAGGTTTTTAGCAAAAATTTGAGGGATAAAGACTTCTGTTATTAAAAACCTTTACTAAAAACAGCATATAGCATATGGCCTCACAAAAATGAGAAGAGCCAATCTGATAGCTCCCCCCTTCCAAAATAGGGAAATCTTCCCCACATTGTTGATGTTGATGTCATACTAGTTCTCATGCTCAATTTTTGAGCTAATTTCATTCACTAATTCACAGAATACTACAGTAACATAAAGAAAGCTTTCTTTTTTTCCTCCCCCTCCTTCAAATAAACTCAGTATGTAAACAGAAAATTAATTTAATTTTCCTTGTCTTCCTTCAAGCCTCAGTCCCAAATCAATTATGATGTACCATAAATCCCGCCTTTTATTTTTTTAAATCAACCATCCTAATGAAAATGGTTAGTAACACCAGCAGTAAGACTGTGCTACCACCTTGTTTGTTTTGGGGAACAGATTGTAAACATTTACCCTTGGTCCTCTTCCTTTGATTTTCCTTCCAGATCTGGTAACTAACAGCCTCCTCTGGTACGTTGACTGTGAATTCGACAGATTACTAAAAATAATTTAAAAAAGTGATATTGTTTATAACAAAGAAAAAAAAGAGAAAATAAAACCAATTTTAAAACCTCTTCAGAAATTACACTAAATTAAAACACACATTTTATTTTTTATTATCAGTGCAGACAGTAATAACCACACAGTAAGAACTTGAGATTTTGTGACCACAAAATATTTTACAAGATTTCCTGGTCTTTCTATTTTTGAATGATTAAATTATAGTTTCATATTGGACAGTTACAATACATTCTAAATGCAACTGCAATTAATTTTACTTTCTTTTTCCTGAATCAGTCATTTTCAATTTTTCATTCACGACAACCATCTTCAAAGATGTTTGAATCCTTTGTTCTAGGACAAAGACAACAGTTGCCAACAAATGGAAAAATCCATTTTTTCATCCAGCAGCACTCACAACATGGAACTGTTTAATAGAAAAAGGACTCAACATTAAAGTCCTAAAACAGTAATGTGATCATACCACTGTCAGCATGTAGTCAGATGTATTACCTTTCTCTTTCCTTCTCTCTGCTTTTCCTCTCTTTTTCTTTCTCATCTACTTTAGGAGGACTTTTCCTCATCAGGAACCGGTTTTCAGGTACAGGAGGAATTTCTTCAGGACGGACAGTAGATAACGGCTGTGCTTCAGGGTTTTCATCTTCACTTTCACTGGATGAGCTTTATTTTTGCATAAAAAAATATTTATACTTGAAGTCAGTTATTTGTACAAAGGAAGACCTTTCAATCTATTTAAATAACGGAAATTCTCTTAATTCAATACACAGTGATACTACAAGAAACAAGAGCTATTACAGAAGCAACTTTTCTTCCCCCCCACCCCAAGTATCTTTGCTCCAAAATATGCAATATTTTGTATTATGTAATATTTGTATTATGTAATATAGTTAAGATTTCTGACCAACACTATGAATTCCAGTGGTGTAACACAGAACATATATTTACTCTCTATTTAGATACAGCTTTTTTAAAAAAATATTTCTTCTTTTAAAAACAGTATCGGGAAAGTCACATTCAGATTTTACACTAGTATCTATAACTGGCTACAAACTATTGTAATTCTAAACAGTTGGTAACAAACTTGTGTGAAACAAACTTAGTCCCACAGAAGCAATGTTTAGGCAGCATTGATCATTTCTTACATTTTTCTGCTAGCTTAGAAAAATGTGACTTGCACTGACACAGCCTGTATCTCACATTGAAATATAAGAAAAACTTAGATTAGAAACATCTTCAGAAGCAGGAGTGCCTTTTGAGCTTTATTATCTTCCAGTGAAACTGCCAGACTTTTGGCATATCAGACAGATATAACATTGTTAAGTACGTTAATTTATTAATTTTTTGTTTAGTTTTGCTTTTATTCCTGCATACTACATTTTCATAAGTCCCACTGCATATAATTTAAATTGAATTGTACAGAATTGAATTTAGGGAAAAAAGCTATCACCACTCATCTCAAACCACACACTCCTGCAGCTTTTCAAGTCACATACACGTAAGTCTTAGCCCATTCCTTCAATCCTCTACAAGCTGCAGCACACACACACGGACACTGTCCTTTGCCATTATATCAGAAACACAGAAACACTGAAGCCTGTATATCGAAACCAACTGTCTCCCAAACTTCAGGATACTTCATTAGTTACAGAATACTATTCTGTAGTTACAGGACAAGAAAATGGTACTGTATGGTGTAGATGTAACAAATCAAAACAAATCTCAAAATTCACCTTTTCTTGCTTTTCTTTCTCTTCTTCTTTTCTTTCTTATGTTTCTTTGAATTTTTCTTGTGTTTCTTTTTCCGTTTTTTAGATTTCTCTTCTGAAGCACTCTCAGAATCTGATGATGAATCAGAAGATGATTCTGAATCACTTGAACTTTCAGAGTCACTGGATGAGGAAGACGACTTGTGTCTTTTCTTTTCTTCTTTCTTGGCTTTAAGTCAGAATAGCAAAGACACATTTTAATATCAAACACTTCTAAATAAATCTTAGAAAAATAAATTTATCTAGTATCTGCCTGAGCTTCTTGTAAGATTCTCAAAACTACTTCATCAAAATACTTAAGAATAAATAAAAAATTTTCAGAAAACACTGTTTCTCCCAAGTACAATAAAGGGTATGTCTAGAAATAGGTAAGAAATTTCCAACACTCTGCATTTATGAAGCTCCAAAGTATCAAATTTATACTGTTAAGAACTTACAGAACTGTTTTCAGATTATGTTTTATACAACATAAGCTACATATAAAGAATTAGTTACAATTTATTTAGGAAGTGTTTATAAAAAATTTTCTTTGGCTTCAGGTTCAACTTCATATAAAATCTATTCAAATCACAAACAAGAGCAGTTTTGAAACAGAAAATAAGTGGCACAGACTAAACTGACTACTCATTGAATTTAACTCTGAGGGAAGACTCAAATAACCAACCTTCCTGCTAAGTAAAACCATGCTCAGAGAACAGCTCTAATCCTCCAGCTCATCATGTGTTGGGGTTTGGAGTTGTTTTGGGTTTTTTTTTGGTTTTAACAGAAATATACAAATAACTTACTTACTAACCACCTGGTATAAAAAGGAAGCCCACTAAAGAGCAGACTAGTCCTTAATTACGTATTTCACCATTTCTCATTTGGCTGCTGGAGCTGCAAATCAGCAACTTACTGGCAATCTGATATTAGTCTGACGGGAAACAATCCAAGAACAAACACCTTTTTATGCCCTTTAACTGATCAGAGACCTACTCAAACTATTAAAAGTGATGTAAGTATTATTTCAGTCATGCTAAATTGAAAAAAAAAAGTGTGCAAATAAAAAAAGTACTACAAGAACTAAGAAAGACAAGTCTACATTTCTGAGTTATGATGCTTCAGGTAAATCAGTTAAATGGTATGAATACTTTTCAAATGTTATGAAATTCCTATCAGACTATTGTCCAGAAAATTAAAAGCTCTATCCAGAAAATCCAGAAGAGCACACTGGTTGTCTTCAGACTGCTGTAGTTGACTTTTCTAATCAGCATCAAATATAATTTTACTTTGCCATTGCAAATTGCAAAGACAGCCCATCATTCGTTACACAACATACTACAGTCATAGACAGAAAAAGCAGAACCTTCATTGTTAAACAGAAGAAAAATATACCTAAAATAAATACTGATGTCCAAACAGGCCATTTTCTCATCACAGCAAACAATCCATATTTTAGGAGAACACCTTTTAAGACCTTAGAACAGGCTTTGGATCTGAGACAGAAATTAATTTCAAAATTGCGTATGAATCCTAGCTGGAAGTATTAGCTTATTTTGCAAAGCTTTTAATAGCTTGCTCTGTCCTAAGAATTCATGGTTTACAGAGATATTATCTGACCTACATCAATATAACAAGCAGTTTAAATGCAACCTCCCACCCTCTCTCTTCTGCACAAAACAGGTAAGGGAAAACATCAGGCACTGAAGACAGAATTATGACTATGCAGTCTGTCTGCATCTCAAAACTATTCAGATAGAGAACACAATGTTTTCACACAGCAGAAAACATAAAGATGCCTCCCTGAATAGCCTAAATTATCATCTTTTCTATTAGAGATGGAGAAATTAACTGTTTAGTCTAGCTAAGCATTTTTTCTATCAGCTTCCACTTGTGCCCAACAAGATGATTCAATTTGTACTTAGCTATTGTGTATTATTGTTATAAAATAATTAAGGCAAGTAACTAGAGAAACTCTGTTAAAAAAAAAAAGTAAAAATGTGGTATCCTGCTAGGTTGTTTTGTCCTTGCTCTACAGAAAATCAGTCCTCTTGGGTATTGTAATTTATAACTCAAGTGTCAGAAGATAAATGAATTCAAGAACTTCAAAGAATTACAGGTTATTAGCCAGCTTTTTACTTATGAAGAGCCTTGACTTTGTGCACATGGATGGGAAGAAAAATTCCACTTCAGGGTTCCTCAGTAGCAATTTCTGATCAAATACCACTTACAGGTGTCCAGAAAAAAAGTTAAAAGTGGCAGCAGTACCAAATACTAAGAAGTATCTATTAACAGCTATTCAACTTCTAGCATGCAATTATTTGGAAAGTGAATTCTTTTCACTCTATATAAACAGATTTGAGATCTGAAGGGAAAAAAAAAAGGTGATACTCATGTAGAGAACTTGAGGCAGAGGAAACACTTCAATGAAGAGCAGATCTGGTAACTGCCCCTCTGAAAACACAAGCAGCTATTTAATGGAACAGTGTATCATTTCTTGAAATTATCAATATTATATTCTCCAACTGCAGGTATTACCGAGTTGACTGACTCTTGAGAGTTAGAAGTAGGTATCTGTAACTGCAATCATGTGACTGCAATCGTATGAACTAAACGTGGAAATTCTCAAATTCTCATTTTTGCAAAACTGCATGATGGGAGGTAGCAATTTTTCAAGGATTATCAAAACCAAGAAAATTTACATAAAATTCCTTGCTAAACTCAGAGAATGAGTCTTTAGGATAATGAGTCTTAAAATAATACTTAGGGATACATTATTTGTAATAGTAAGCAAGTACTTCCTACCAATTTAACTTTTAATGGGAAAACAAAATCTCATTTAGGTTAGAATAATAAAAATCAGTGGGGACAGATCTGTAATTGCCCAAAATACATTTCTAGTTGCACTTCAGGCAGCTTCTTTATTACAGATGATGTGCTGTGGGAACTTAGTATTGTCTCTTGGAAACTGGACATAACTGGGTATGCTTGAGAGTAGCAAAGTTAAATGTGGATGTATTATACCAACTGCAGACAGTTATGGATTCCTAATGGACAAGAGTCAGCATTTCTCAGAAAAGCAAAAGTTCAGCTCTCATTCACAGCATCATCTCTTAATAGTAACTTTTATAGTATATAATCTGTATATAGTTCTTGAATATAAAACATGAAAATCTTTCAAATACATGAAGTTGTCATATTTTACTCCTGTCAATCTACAGTGGTAGAAGATTTCCTCTTCACAGTGATGCAGAACACCTGCTTCCTAAAGAACTGACTGAGATAAAAGACCTGGATGACAGCATGCTAGCTGGGTCTTAATTCAGGTAACAGTACATCAGATACATGGTACAGAAAAATCTCAGCAGAAACAATCTTCATCTCTCCTTTTGTGGTCATACACTTTATGCATACTTTTTTCTCCTTCTAACATTACTGAATCTCCCCACTGGCACAGTGGATGAAATTTAATCCCATAGCACTAAATTGCATTAACTTTTCAAATCAGCATCACAGACACAAGTCATACCTGTATGACTTCTACAGTGACTTTTTTCATGCCATCTTCTATGTGTTTTATTCACAAGCCTCATTTGATACCACTAACGAAAGCCTGACAACCAACCCTTTGTAGTTTGTAGATCATATTACTCTTCTGGTCATTTCTAGGTGAAGTATAATCTAGGAAGTTGTCTTATCTACTTAGGACAGCTGGCTGATTGAAATCAGCTGGTTCTCATCAGATGTTTTTACAGATTCTTGTAAAATGCTTCCAAGAGACAGATGTCTTTTTTTTTTTTTACTTCCCTTGTTGATCCAGACCAAGGTACCTGGCCTGTTTTCTCAAACTTTTGCTCAATGTCCTTACTAAAGCACTATATTTAATAAAAAAATCTTGGTAATGTTTTATATAAGTTTTAGATTGTCTAATATAGACATTCACAGAGTGTAACAAGAACATATTTATAAAAGAAAACTGAACAGTTTCCAAATTAATGTCAAAGGACCCTGCTGTCATATAGGCCTGGTAACACCCAAACAAAAAGAGGAATTTCACCTGAGTTCTAAATTCCATGAACACAAAAAATACTATAAAAGTTAACTAATTTCTATGTCCCAAGTCACTTTCAAATGCTTCTCATTCATTCAACACTTTTGGTTTTGGCCATTCCAAAAAAAACCACTACATAGCACTATACTGTTTCCTACATGCCTTGAGGATGCAGGATTGCAGTCAACTTCAGGACTGTGGCTGCAGGATCTTGGTTTTCTTCAGGATCACTAGCTGGGAACTGGCTGGGTATCAGTTGGCAGGTGGTGAGCAATCACACTGTGCACTACTAATTTCTATAACTAGAAAAAGTAACTTCTGTTACTATTTTATTTCAATTATTAAACTGCTTTTCTCAATCTACGAGTCCTCCTTTACCCCTCCAGTTCTATCGCCCAGGCAGGGGAGGAGGAGCAAGCGTCTGTATGGTGTCTGTCTGCTGGCCGGGTTTAAACCACAACAAGGTATCTCCAAGCTCAATTTCAGAAATGTCTGAATAAGGCATCAATAAATGCAGTTATTATCTGTTATTTTCTCCTTCCTGCATCTAAGTGTGTCAAAAACTATCGTGACAGTTTTATCTGCATTCTTGTAAAAAGTTTAGGTATGTTACTACTTTAAAATAAGTAAGTAATCGATAGAAATGGAGATGAGTTAGTGAGCAACTACCTCAACAATCATAATATGGTTCTTAACATTCAGCAAGTAACATCAATGGCAGATGTATTTGGGAGATCATGTGGCAGGTAGGGAGTGAAACAATGAGGCAGAAAAAAAAAAAATAAAATCAAAAAAGCCCAGAACTGTTTACACAGCAAAGGTAGAATATCTAGCAAGAGGTACTGAATATAGTTTCTGGTGACATCTATCTCTGTCCAGCAGCAGTGTGCTATTTTGAATACTGAACCAACCCAGTGCTGGCCAATTACAGATCACAACAAATGAAACCAATCCTGCAGCATGAAGGTCAGCAAGAAGGAAACAGACTTTTATTTACAGTCCAACTGTTCCAGCTCATTAAGTTCAGGATCAGGTTTCAACTTATGACCACATCTGAAATAGATATATCACTTCCTACTCCATTCACTGTGACCTGCAGTATTTGTTAGACTTCATGAATTACATGGTCACACTGCATGGCACAGCCAAGCACTCTCCACAACTCAGCTTGTTATGGACAGTAGCAAGCCTTATGTTAGTCCCCCCATGTCAGACTCCAGGACTTGAGGAAATGACCTGGGCAGAAAGCACTCAGACTCAGGCACAAAAGTCAGAACAGATGATGTCATCTTGTCATTCACATCAGTGACACTCAAATAGTTACCTTCTATCAAGTTCAGTAACCTGTGTTGGACTACAGCAGTCGCCAAAAAGAGGGTGTCTTTGCTTCAGGACGTTTAGACAGGTATTTCCCCCAAACCTTTTTTCCAGTGTTTAATCACTGCTGTTCAGAGTATCTGGTCTTTTTTATATTTTGCATGCATCTTGCTTCAATTATTTGCCATTATTATGTCTTTCATTGCTTGATTAAGGACCCACTGTTTCTTACAACAAAAATTAACACAGTAATTAAGTCCTCAGAGATATGCCTTAGGGAACACTACCATATTTGCTTCTTGTTGATCAGATGACATTGTTATTGTGAGAAGTCCTGTATCACAAATGCCTCTGGACATAGATGTTTTTGTAGACAAGCAACCTACCACACAACTGCAACAGCAGAGGAAGGGGGAAAGAAAGAGGAAGGGGAAAAAAAAAAAAGAGGAAAAGAGAAAAAAAAAAAAGAGAAAAAAGAGAAAAAAAAAGAGGATAGGGAAAACAAGCCATCTCTAGATTCACTTTGAACAGTTTTGGCTAAAGCCAAAATAGTTTATACATAGTGGCCAGTTCACCAAGAAAAAAAAATAATCCGGAACAGAAAAGTCTGAAACAACTGCTCATAGCAACCCCCTTGTGGAAAGAGGGCTAACAACAATGTGCAACAAGATGGCAGAAAAAAATGAGTACTCTAGGGGCTGAATGGGTAAGGGAGCATACATGAATCAAAAGTCCAGGTAAGACGTTACTTACCAGAATCATCACTTTTTAAGACTGCTCTTATTCCATATATATTTCATGATTCCTAAATGTGTAACTTCATCCTCTGTATCAGCGCTTGGTAATCTGTACCGATATCTTTTTTAAAATAAATTGTACTGATAGAATGACCTAATTACAAAACTATTCTTTGATGAATTATGATGGCAGCCCATAATCTGCCTTAATTGCAAAAAGCACGCTTTTAGGAACAGTGATTCTACAGGGACATCTATAACATCAATGAAGATCACAAATCAAGCCTAGCATGGCTCTGCACAGAATTCCCTAGAAATACTCTTTTCATGAGAAATCTTCATTAGATACTCTTGTTTAAAACTGCCCAATGGACAAAGCCATTTTGTTTGGTTGGTTTTGAATCAGAATGACAGTGTCTTACAGTCTTGAAAACATCTCAGATATACCTTTGATTAACCAAAGAGTCACAATCTCAAACAATACAGCCAGGCTTGTTTGAATAGACCCCCTTCTGAAACTTCGTCAATTGCTATAAAACTCTAATTTGTCTGTTAAGAAAATTAATACTATGTTACTTGTTCTTCAGTTTTTCTTGATAATTATATTAGTTTAGCTAGTTCATAATGACCTTTCTAAACACTATCTTAATACTTTGCGCCCCCCCCCCCTCCAGGATTTTTCCTGGAACTTTTCTAAATTTTCTAATAATACCACCACTTGGCCAGAGATTCTTTTTTATAATTTAGCTTCTCTCGTACATTTTCACTAACTCCTCCAACTTTAATAAATAAAATAAAAAAAAAAACCCAAACACACAGGAAAAGATGACAAATATTTCATTTAACTAGGTGATCATCCTCTCAAATCCCAGGTGAAAGCTTCCAAGCTAGGCCTCTGCAATATTGTAACTGTGATCACTGTACCATTTAATTCACACAGCATCCAGTAAGCTGGCTCAGTTAAGTCATCATCCACTCATCCCTAAATAAATCCAATTCTTCTATACAAAAGAGGTAGATTTGCTTCCTTCAAAAAGCACTTTGTCTGGATATTCATCATGATACCCCAAAATCCAATCACTTTTCCTCAACTTTAACATAAAAGAACATTCATACCAAGCACCTAACTTCTACTGTGATTCCTTCTGCTTGTGCTATCTTGACTTTACTGCTAAACTCAAGAAGTATCAGTTCTATTTTCCTTCCATAAAGACTTGTCTAATCCTTTGTATTACCTACCAGACAAGCTCATCCAATAAATATTGTGGTTTAAGCCTGCCCTGCTATCATAATGTACCCTCCCACAGAAATTCACCATTACTTCCCTCACTGGCAACTGTCTTAACAGCAAATTCTTAGAAGCAGTCTCCTCTGGTAACTGCCTTATATTTCTTCAGTTCCCTTTTGCCTCCCATAAATAATGTGCTACAAACAGCTCCACTGTGAGCTGACTCTCTCTTGATGATCTTCCATGACACTGCTCACCTCCCAGAAAATGCTCCTCCTATACGGATTCCCTGGCCTCTTCCATATATTGATAGGTCCAAGGGCCTCTCCACTTGTCAGCTTTGGCCTGCAGCTTGACACATTTCCTTGCTGATGTGATGACAAAGTGTTCCTCCTATCTCCACTGCCTCAGGTCAGAATGGCTCCTCAGTGCTTCCATGTTGCACATTTAGCAAACAGTTCCAGCCATACTATAACCTCTCAGGGTAGTGACAGATTTCCCTTCGCAGGTCCTACAGACAGCCTTTTCCTTTCAATAGCAGGATTCTCCACTCACCAGGATCTCCATCATGGTCTGTCAGGTAGCACCTTCATCAGGCTGGCTCTGCGTTAGTGCCCACTAGGGCCCACACCTCCCCGCACTCAGCTCTGCCCTCCACCTTCCTGATGTTGATGCCTAAGGCATCTTGTTCTCCAAATGCTCCTGCTGCCCATCACTCTCTGGTACTGTGCCTTATGGTCAGCTGAATGGGCTATCCCATCACCCTGGCATCAATTTCCCTCTGTGGCATACCAGACCAGCCACAAGAAGCAGTCTCCAGGATTTCAGCAGTACTGAGCTAAAGAGTTACAAGGACACGGAGAAATGGGTAGGACTGGACAGATCTTTCAAGAAGCCTATTCTCTTTCAGAAGAGCTTAAAGAAAAAATTTTTTTAAAATTTATTTTATTCACTCTTTTGAAAACAAGTACCTTAAAGCACTGCCTAACAGCTTTAAGTCATCACACTTCAGTGACAAAACTTTAATTTAGTCATTCAATTTCAAGTGTTCTAGAGTGGACTAAAAAGTGTGGCAAACCAAGGAAGACATATACACAGTGGGTATCTCCCCACTAGCTTCACTCATTCTGTATCTGCATTGGTTTATTAAAATTTCCTAATCTATACCACCTGTGCATTTTCTAACAGATACCACACTCCTGAGCACTGTCCAGAAAAACAAAATTATGTTCTAACACACGGGGTGACTTATGAGTTAATCTAAGAAGTTCTAGAAACCTTTGAGAAGTCAGGAGCCATAAGATAACTTTGCTTGGAGTTCTGAGGTACTGAAGAGTTCACTTCAGACTCCAAAGTCATTTTGCTAGACACCACAACAGGTGAACCCAGAAGTGCATCAAAAAGAAGAGGAAAAACTATGAAACTCAGGCTTGAATGTCTGTATTTTCCTTAGGCCAAAAAACCCAATTATTCTTGTCACGTGCTTCAACCTCCTTGGTGCAACCCTTCACAGTACATACCAGTAGAAGGTGCTACAAGTGAAAAAGCATGATGATCCCTATCATAGTTCCTACCAAAGGTGCATTCTGGGCTTCCTCTAATGAGGTTCTCTAGAGTGACAGCAACACCTAAGATTGCGGCTTATTCTGTAAGAGAAGCAGCATCCTATCTCAAATACCATGTTCAGCTCTGGAATGGAAGAATAGGGCATCCCTTCCAGAAAGAAAGGCAGGTTCTGTCATATTCTTGTTTAAGAATATAGTTTATTGTAACTTAAAAAGGATATCTGCTAAAGGGCAATTCTAGGCTTTTTTACTCTAAGTGCCTATTCTGAAGATTTACTTGAAAGAAACTTGAAGTAAGTTCAATACCTGCAAAAAAAGCAGCAGTTATCAAATAAAGTTAGACTGCCATCAATCTTAACATAGCACTTTACTTTCTATGGGACAAGTGCTTGCCAGCTTTGTACTAAAATTTAGCTAGTACAAGGAAATCCAACACAGGAGAAGCTTTGAAGAAAGCATGTATGACATTTCTTTAATGTCTTCTGCATTGACACCTTTTAAGTTTTTTTGAAGACAAACTGTACTGCAATGTTATTCACCTTTTCACCAAGTGCTCCTCCAACCATCACAAATAAGTTTCTAAGTATTTATTAAGTATTATATAAGCAACCAACAGGGAAGAAAATAAGCAAAATTACCTCATATTTTGCATCTATAGTTTTATATCTAAGTAAATGTACAGTTCAACTTTACCTTTGGATTTTGGAATTAACTCTCCACAACTCAGTATGCGTACTTCAGCATATGGTTTACTAGATGCATCTGTTTTCTGGTTTTCTATTTCTCTCACAACTTCCTGACCTGAGATGACTTGTCCAAAAACAACATGATGTCTGAAGAATTTAAACAAAAGTAAGAATTCTTAGTACTTAATTTTTCTCAAGGCAGTTCCCAAAGAAACAAAAGAAAAATATATTTACCCATCTAAGTGAGGTGTAGGTTTAGTTGTTCTGTTGTTTCCAGATTTTAAAGAGAAGAACAAAGTCAGCATTAGTGGAAACAGCATTTGAAGCACGTCATATACACATATAAAGGTTAAAGTCATTTTTAAGGAACTAATAAACTGAACAAACCTGAGATATATTATTCTAAGTTTGTGTGCAGTTAAAAGTATGTATGTTTTATACACTAAACTACCTATTTGATTCACTACTTTCAGTATCACATTTTACTGAACAAAAATGTACATAAAGTTTTAGACAACATCCTCATATAGGACAAGTATTTATTAAAACATATATATATACACACCACCAGAAACAGATATAAAAATTAAGGCTACTGTTTCAGAGTAAGAAAACTGCAGATAATCTTCTATACATCAGAAAATAATCAGAAATCAAAGGAAGAAAAAAATATCTACGTACAGATTATTTGATGTAGAACTGACTTTCTCTCAGCATTCCCCTGTTACTAGCATTACTAAGACATACAGATACAGCCATGGAAGAAGTGAAAGGCTGGGATAATTACAGTCAGGAATCCCAAAATAAGGGTCTAATGATTAAGTGACAATCCACAACTCAACATGTTAATTAAGGTCATGAAACATGGGTAAGAGTGATGTATTTCAATAATGTTTTCTGTAGATAAATTAGATTTAAGAAGAGTCTACTACAACGGATTTTAAGAATTTAAGTTTTAATTGTAAATGAGACTGCACTGGGATGTTACTTTGTGACAAAAAAAACCAAACAACCCTCTATTACTTTTAAGAAGCCCCAAAGCTGTTGGCTTCCTCCAAGACAACACTTATTAGAAGAAATTGATAAAGAATTCCACAAGGAACTAACAGGTTTGCTTTACTGCCCAAGTTAGAACACAGCTACTGAAAACTACCAAAAGCTCCTCTACACAGACAATAAGCACTAAACACAAAAGTGATAAAAATAGTCAGGCTCTTTAAACAGCGCATTAGGAAAATGGCTACTTCCGTGCAACTTAGTGAAAAACCATAACTTAGTGTTTGCACAGGAGCTAGTCTTCAGTATTTAAAAGGATTACCTTTACAGCTTACAAATGGCAAGCCACCCACACATTTCAGGACAGTACAATACTTACATAAAGAACTGTGAACCATTTGTATCTTTCCCTCGGTTGGCCATTGAAAGGAGAAATTCTTTGTTGTGCTTTACAGCAAAGCTTTCATCTAAAGAAATTGTTTTCAGTTACTCTGAATACACCACATATGCTTAGATAAATGCTATAATCTAAGTAAGCATCCTTATTGAATAAATCTGCTAATCACTTCAGTAGAAAGTTGTATTAAAAAGATTCAAAGTAATAGCTATTTTTAAAAATACATCATTCCTTCCATTCTAGATAATGCAATTTAATAAGGAGAAGTATGAATTAATGGTCTGCAGCCTGAAGAAAAAAATACTAGAAAAAAAGTATTCTTGTTCAGGAGATTTGTTTCCTACCAACATTAGCACAGACATCATTTTAAGCTGTTCTATTTTGCATGTGCTGATCATTGTCTCCTTGGAACAGAAGTTTTCTAGCCGTACATTAACAAACGCCTCATTTTCAGGCAGTTTTGGTGTTTTATTATTCTTTAATACACATGGATATCCAGTTTGAGAGCAATCCAGACAACTTCTGTTTGTCTGTCAGACACACAGATGAACTTAGCAAGCTTGCCATTAAGAAAGTAAGTTTAACTTGAATGAATCCTATTTCTGATGAGCAAATCATTGTAACAGCTCAAACTAAATCCCAATGAAGCTGTGAAACATAATCACTGTTCTTTAAGACATATGTAAGAGATTATCTGATCTCCCTCCTTTTGCAAACCATGGTAAAGGCTGTTGAGGGATCCAAACTCTTCAGACCAAGGAAGTCTGCTGAATGTTGTTTAGCTACAGATGGCAGGACCAAGCATTAACAAAGAAGCAAAGCACGCTATCTATATGCTATTTCATATCATACTGTGTGGCAGTAACAGGACAGTCCCACTCGCTCTCTGGTGACCTGTACAGATGCTATATGGCATAGCTTCAACTGTCAATCTAATCCTTGGTGAGTTAGTTAAGAGATTCACAAAAGCAAAAAACTCCCACAGATTGTTTTGTACTGTGGCTGAGTCAGACAGATGCAACTGCCAGAAGGCAGACAGAGATTTTGCTCCTTCTTCGATCTCCCCCAACCATGCATTTCCTCAAACCCAGCTACTCACTTGTGTTGGTTCTGATGCCTGACAAATTATTGAATTGGGTCCATTCACTAATACGGAAATAAATAAATGTTTTTTCTGCAATAGTCTTTGGGAATTTTAGCAAGCTTAATCAGCTGAAAGTCTGATCTGAATGACAGTGCAAGGTAAGACCTCCTCCCTCTTTTGGCAGTTGCAAACTGTTGATTCAACTCAAGTTCTGATATAAAATTGCAGCCTGGCCCTACTAAAATTATGAATAATTCTTTTGATTGTTTGCTGCAAACTCAGACAAGAACCAATGTTAAAAGAAAAAGTGGCAGGGAGGAGGAGAGGAGCTGGTGGCAGCTAGCCATCACATGGCTTTAGATGTAATATAAAAACTGCTCCAAGAAGCACAGAGATTCTCCTATATCTTCTAGACAAACACAGGCCGAGAAACACACTGGAGTGCAGAAGAGGTATTTCTTCTGCAACACTGACTGTAAAAGAACCAGGACTGTTCTGTTCTAAACAAATAGCCTCTATCATTAATTCCTCTTGGGTTCAGGAAAGCAGGGCTTTATGCTTTCTTTTAAATAAACATTTGCAAGGAAACCTGACTCCATCATGGCTTTCTCCTTTCCCACTGGAAGAAAAAGAGTTTTCTTTAGCTAGCTGCCTAAGCCAAAAATGTTTTAAAACAGTTATAAAAATGTAAATCTGGTAGAACAGAGGTACAAAGGAATTTGGTTTTAATTTTTCATTAAATAAAAAGGTTAAAAGTAAAGTAAAATAATCTAAACTGGGCAGTCAAAAGCTTCTAAGACTAGACAAAATTTTAACAAAAACAATGGAGTTCAAGTTTACAGAGACTACAGAATGTAAAGGTTATTGCTTAACACTGGAATAGAGCAGACTGATAAAACTTACCTTCAAAAAAGCCGCCATAAATGGATTCTCCTCCTCTGCCATTTCCTTGAAAGAGGAAAAGTGACAGTTAAAACTTAAAGTATTGATTAAAACAGTCACATTATGTGGAAGGTGTTTCATAATATGAAATACTGATCCAACTACATCAAGGTCAGTGACTTCACTCTTCAGGATATGCAAAGATATGCATCTTTGTAGTCCCAAAGCAAACTTGGAAAACAAAAAAATATTCTCCCATATATTCTGCTATAGTGTCACTTGTTCCTTTATTTCCCAACAGCAGGTGTTTTACCCTCACATCGAAACCTTTCAAAATACTTAGTATTGAGATAACTGAGTAAAAGTATGTGTGTGTGCACACGTGTATAAGTTCACGTTTATGTAAGTTTTCATGTAAAGGTTCTGACACAGAAAAAAGGGAAAAAGCAATTGAATCACAGAATAATATAAGGAAATGATGCTACACAAAACTGCAATACTCTATTACAAAAGCATTAACGTTTTCTTCAAAGATTCACATCATACCTTCACTGAAGTCACCTCCTTGGATCATAAAATCTTTCACAACCCTGTGAAACAGACAACTTTTGTAATGCAATGGCTTTTGGGTGGATTTTCCTGTACCCTTTTCACCTAAAGGAAAAGAGGAGGAACAAAAACCAAAATTACTCTTTGTACCTGTACAATCTCTGCTACAAAAAAGTGCTACATAAGCACTTAATCAAAATCGTCTACTAAGCTCTGAAAAATTAGCTTGTGAGGCAGACACATACCTGTAATACCAATAAGAATCTAGCATTTAAGAAAGCAGAGCAGAAATACCTTCTGTCTCTAGAGTATACCAGAATATATACAGCATACCAAAGGAACTCCTTACTGACATCCGCACACAACTCTGGTCTCTTCCATGCAGACTGACTGAAATTAAACAGCCAGTTTAGGTTTAAGATAACCGGCACTGCTCAGAAGCATGCAAAACACTCAGATCTTCAATTATAAGATGGCAAAGTTAAGGTACCATAAAAGCTCATAACAAAAACAAAGACATGGGGGAAGGAGAAGGAATCTCTTTCCCTCCCCTGCTCATGCTTACAACTGCCATCTTTCTCTCTTACATCAGCTCTGGTGCTCAGACGCATCAGCAGACTCTGCTTCAGCTACAACACTGTTCACTTTCCCTGCTACCTTCAAACAGATAAGGTCTCTGCTGAGTTAGCAAGGTGAACGGCAGAGCCAACCTCAAGGTAACAGTAACGTAATCAGTGGGAGTATGCTGGAAGGAAAAGGATCTCTTCCTCTCAATGCTGGCAAACAACTGGATTGTATCTTCCTATAATCTTATTCTGGGCTATTAAACTGGCAGCTTTTGGTCAAGGGCAGTTGCCTCTGAACTTACCTGTAACAGACTGGTGTTTCCATATGGATCTGACTAGCTAGAAAAAGCACTTTTGATAGGAACTTTAATAAATGTGAAGCTGTATTTGTTCCAATAACTTGGCATATGCCTAACATAGATATGTCAGGAAAACATGGAACTGCTGATCCCTGTTTAAAGATGACATCGTATACTTTGAAAAACTGCCCCCAAAAAATGAGTAAGGAATACCAATAAAATCAAAACTTTAATTTGGATTAATTTGCTGATGATCAGTATCATAAACACTGCCCATATATTTTCCTCATTACTCTTAAACACATCAAAGCAGCAAAATATCTGAATTTGATTTTGAATGTCACCTTCTAAGTATGAACTTAGCCATACCTATTCCTGACCTTAAATGCTGCTGAAAGACAAGTCAAAAATTTAAAGCAGTAGCAGTGAATAACACCTTTATGCAATAAATGTGACTTTTGGACAGTTGATAGATCAGGAATGCTATGGTTACATGGTAACATACATCCATTAAAAAGAATCACTTTAAGGTTCAAATTTGCTAACAAATTTTGATAATCTGATTTTGTGCCAGTAAACCTAATGTCAGATCAGATAATACCTACATTCCTGCAGACATCATGAACGGTGCACTAAGTGTTCTCGCTAACTTGACATGAATGTAATTATGCACCCACACCTGATTCAGATCATGTTAGCACTGCTGAGTGATTCAGTATTAACAGCCACAGAGCCTTGACCTGAAAAACAACAGAGCTGGAAGGAAAGGAAGCAGAAAATGCTGAAGACAGAAAGCATGTATGCTACTTATGTATTCACAAAATTGTTCTTGGGATAATAAATTTAAGCTTTACTAAACTGCCAGCATTTTCAACAAAAACATGTAGTCTGCAGGACAATAATTCTGTTTGGAAATGCTTCCAGGAGAGAATCTTCTCAGTATTTGGTTCAAGAAATAATGTGACTTTGAATAGAAGTGGAAATTGCCAGTCTCCACCATTGAAGAAAAATTATAATGAAGTAAAAAAAACCACCCGAAAGCCTAATGAATACCACCAATATCTTTCAAATACCTCCAAGTATCATAAGACTAAAAAGTAAGTCTGCATGGTTGACCTCTTACTGGCTACCTTTCAAGACTGGATGATGTTACATAACGTGAACAGTAATATCTATGCTAGTAACAGAAAATCAGCTTACCGTGTCCGTATTTAAAGTTGATTAGTATATACTCCCTGCAACATACTAAGCCAAAGCTATAACTGCTTTGATTCTACATCAGATGTATATGAGAAATCAGCTAAATCTCTAAAGATACCAAGAACAAATGTTTTATGTACTTATATGCAAGAAAATGTCAGCAAAAATAACACAGACATCAAACTAGCTAACATGGTATTACATTAAAAATTGTAAATAAAATTTAAAATCTACAAACCTGTGCAAAGGCAGCGAAAATTCTCACATGTCTTTGGACACACATCTGAAAACAGTTCAAAGACAACTCTTCCAGCTAGAAAAAAAGAGCCATACTTATTATGAAGTTAACTGGTATTTGTATTATTCTTATATATCTTCTATGAATACCATGTTACTGAATAGATATTTTAATTTTCTTACCAGGTACATTGTTGATGGCTATGTCAAAAAAGCAACGAGGTCTCTGGACCTTTACTCCCATGGCTTCAAAAGTTTAAATACTGTAAGTAATGAAAATAAAATTTAGTTTTTCCTTTTGTGTAGTGAAACGTGTGTAAGTCAATGTAGGAGATTTTACAAAGACAACAAAAACTGCAGAAAAGCAAACCTTCAAAAAAACAAGAAACTGAAAATAAGTATTTCTCATGTTTACTGCAATAGTATTAAATTCAAACTTGAGTGACATACTTCAGATGAGGAAATACAGAAAGAAAAGATACTGTAAGGTATGGGGATAATAAAGCTTGGAAGTCTTGCTAATGTTTTACATCCTTATTTTTAGAAGTTGTATGATCCTAGAATTCTAGATCCAAGTAAAATAAGCTGCAGAGAAGAAAAAGACAAATCAGCTTTGAGGTCAAACAACTTGAGTGCTCTCAAACAACTTTTTACAACTGCCTTTCAACTGCTTAAAAAGCTTTGTTTGCAATCTCTGTTAGGCTCAATGTCAGTCGCTGAGGAGACTGCCATCCCCACATCCCAACCCACCACTCTGGTCAGGGTTACCAGCTTCAGATCAGGCCTGTTCTCCTCAGGAATATACATCAGCTGCTTCAGTCCACAACTCAGTTCAATTCATCTCTGTTACTATTAATTACCTGGGACATGAGCTACACCTGCTCAAGAGAGCACATACTGGTTGTCTAGGACCACAGAAAGGTGAACACGAGCCCAGGATGATGAACTTCAGCTGCTATAGGTGAGTAATAACTGCACAAGTCAAGTGTGCATACTTCCAGAAGTACCAGAACTTTTGACACAAATAAAGAGAATGGTCAAAGAGTGGAAAATCACTTATGATGGTTACAACTTGACAAATCACCAACACACTGTCATGTTGAGACAAGTATTCAATGTCTTAGGAATACATTTCCTTGATTCCTGTCACTGCAATTATCAGGAGCTGCTCTAATTAGGATCTAAACTGTTCTATGTGAAAAAAAAAAAAAACAACAAATATGTAGTTCTTCCACAATTACTGCTAAGTGAAATTATTTTGGCTTTTTATAGTTTCTCTTCCCTTTATGTCATTGCTTTTGAGTCACCATCCCTGCAGGTATTTAAGAGATATGTAGACAAGGTGCTTGGGGACATAGTTTAGTGGTAGACTTGGTAGTGGCAATGTCTTAATCCCATTTGCATATCCAGCCTTCCAATATCATGCACAATCATAATACTCTTTTCTGAAGCCCCATCCTCTCTGAATTACTTCAGAAAGAGAAAAAAACAAACAGTGATGACAAAAGGATCTGTAAGACTGGAGTACCTTTTCCAGAATTTCAAATATAATCCATAAATTTTCAGTTCTAATTATTTTTTATTGCCAGAAAACACTACTCAAATCTAGCTGACATACTGCATACATCTCTCCTAGAGTTTCGCTCATAGCTGTGCCACAGAACAGCCTTGAAAAATTCAATTGTCACCATCTGTCACTCTCAGCTTATGAACAAGCGACTACAAGAAATCAAGACAGCAGTGTAATCATGTTAAGTCTATATTCTCTCTACTTGTGCTCAGTGTCACTCCTAACATTTTGCCAAGATTACACAGTGAAAATCACAAGAACAATGCAGGTCTGATTTAAATTAAACACCACTCGGTAGTTTATCATTCATGTGATTTTTAGCATGAGACAACTTTACAAACATTCAGAATCTCACTGGATATCCTCTTAGCTGTGTAACGAATACATTAATTCACACAAGCCAGATTCATCAAAAGCAGCAGCCTTGCCTGGGTCTGCTTGCTCCTCTCCCTGAAGTACCAATTTCTCTTCTATTAATACAACAAATTTTGTAGCCACGCAGACAAAATAGAGGAAACACCTGTAGCCTAGAACTTTGATGTTGCCGGGTTAGCAGAAGGCTGACCAGCTCACCACGCTGCTGCACAAACTCCGGGGCAGCACAAGGAAGGTGGCAGCGTGGGCAAGTGAAAGGAGCTGAGCCCGGTGGGAGGGGACAGACTGCCTTCAGAACCGAGACCGGCCAACAGACAGCATCCGCTCCCACTGTCAGCAGCACCACTGACTATACAGCTGCACGGAGGGACGAGGGGATATTTTTTCCAAGGAAACCTCTCAGAATAAATGCTACAATAAATATTGATTGGCGGTAGAACCGAGAGTTTTAACTGAACTGAGACATCTAAGGCCCAATAGTACCACAACTGATCGATCAATTGCACCCAAACTTTAAACATTTAGCTGTAGGGCTTGAGTGAGGAGGGATTTAACTCCTGCCTTACAGGCAATTTGCTTGAGAAATGTAGAGGTTTCCCTTAACATTTATGTACTGTATTTTAGTCAAAATAAATGCAAACTATCTTAATATGTGACACTTTATTTCAAACACTGATAATGACTAAAGCTAAATTGTAAAATAAATGTTAGTATACCTACATCAGCCAATTTTAAACTTGGTTTTGTAGAGAACAAGGTGGGAGAGAGAAGGAAGAATTCTACCAAAATCCCTGTTCTCACCAATTTTGCTCAATTTGTTGTTTTTCTACCTCTACATCGTCTCATGAACAGTGGAGCAAAATAAGTTTAGCCCTTGTTCTAAATGTTACCTCCTATGTCCCCTGCAGTCTACCTAAATCCTCCAATAACATCCCCTAAGCACCAGCTGCATTTGGTTCTAAATTACAGTTATGTCAACTGGTCAGTATGAACACCCTGACTGGACAAACACCAAGCCAACTGAATATACCTAACTCTCAAGATGATGTTGCCCAGTAAACCAGGCTAAAATATCAGTGACATTTATCTTACCTACCTAGAAGTCAAGTGAGAGTTTCCTCTCCAATATATTTAAGTATCCTTTGCACAGTTACTAGTTCAGACAATCTCCTGAAGTGTTACAGGGAAAACTATGAAGTTACAAATGATCAATAAACGATTAATTTGTAGTATTTAATACCAAACACAATCTTTTACATACTGATAATTTAAAACTTTTCTATATTAAAAGCAAGTACATGAGGTATGAATGTTAAATACAGAACCAACAAAGAAAAGCGATTTGAAAATACAAAAAAATCAGGGAATTATAAGTAAAACTCAATAGTACTATACATCTGCTAACAACAGGGCTTACCTGACTTGTGTATTTATCTCTTCAAATTTATTTTCAATTAGAATGTGGATACTCTTAACCCACAATACTTTGCACTTGATGGAATTTTACTAGTGAAGGGAGTATCATTTAAAGGTCAAGCCAAAAAATGCCTACTACATACACACAAAAATGTGCTATGCAGAAGGGTAATCTTGAAAAGTCAGCTCATGTCTGCCTTCTAAAACTCTAAGAAAGGACAATATAACAACCCCAAGTACTATCCTGAAATGTTCAAGCCATTCATCAGTCTCAACCACCTCCTGTTTGAGGAGCCTTTTATTAAGTCTAAGTAGAAACTATGTCAAAAAAAACGCCCAACCAACCAAAACACCACTTCAACAAATCTAAAAAAAACCCAAACAACTGTTTGTTTTATTTCTGAAAGTGGGATTAATCTTATAACATATTTGTGTTTATTGACAAATACACCAAAAATACTTAAGT
The DNA here is from genome assembly GCF_003259725.1 of Athene cunicularia. NCBI lineage: Eukaryota > Metazoa > Chordata > Aves > Strigiformes > Strigidae > Athene > Athene cunicularia. The sequence goes on from NW_020799107.1 coordinate 16,427,935, forward strand.
CTTGTCAGAACAACTGCATCCATAACCAATGCATCACCATCTGTGTCCGTCAGGGTTCACATCCCTTCACACCTCCATCAGCCTCATTATTTTGTTCAAATATGTGCAGGATAAAGCTGGCCAATTCACGGCCAGGCTGCAGACAGCTGTTCTCCTTCGAAATGATCTGTGCCAATGGAAAAAGATAACCATCCGAAACTGTTCACAAGCATCTCTCTGCCAGAGATTATCACTCATATGTGTTGATATGCTTAAAAATACATCTTGGGGAATTTTTTTCAAAATCACCTGTGCTAGCAAGAATCTGGTAATACTGTTTAATATAAACTATCTCCTTTTGATTGAGACAGGCTAGAAAGCGCTCACAGATGCACACCAACTGAAGAATCAACGTGTCACGCACCTCACAAGAGCTGATGGGAAGCAGCAATACAGAAACATTTCCCAGTTTTATGAGGGGAAAAAAAACACCTTTATTTTTAACTGTGCTGAATGGGTCATGGGACTACGTATTTGTTTCAGTCCCTGCATGGGACAGAACAGATTTGGAACAAACATGGATTCAGTAGGAAAAATATATATTGTGTCCCATTCCTTCATTCTCTATCAACAGCAGCTCTCCCCTATTTTTAATTTCTCCCTGATCTTCCCTTTGTATTTATTTCCTTGCATCAGTTTACAATTATCTTCTGCACTGGTCTTCATTCAATGTCCAAATGACATGAAGTACATAAATTCACATTACTAGAACTTTGTTCCAGGACATCTACAAATGCAGGAAGACAAAACTACATTGATTTATATTGCAAAGATAGCCACCTGCTATCTTCAGAAACATATTTTTAAGCAAAACTTTTGAGTCCAGAAAATGCAAATGCACAAAGTGAATCCTGAGCATGTATCACACTCACTAAGGCTGTTGTTCTAGCCACCTGAAGCCAATATAAATGTGAGTTGATACTAGAACGGAGGGCTCATACATCCACGTGTTTAGCTTTCATGCAGGTAACCATCTAGCAGCATAAAAACTACCCTTTGCTCCCCCCTCCAAGAAAAGATTTGGCAGCAGCACATATCAGCTTAAAGTGATGGTGGAGCCATAGGCTGAAAATGTTAAATGCTCATTTCAGTATGGATTAAACTGGAAACGAATCTGTGATTATAAAATAGAAGACATGAAATTTTGTTCTTAGTTCCATTTCTGTGTCAGAGCTTCCACTTGTGTTAGGATGATACTGAAGGTGTGAACAACAAAAATCCAACCAGCCCAACCTTCAATATCCATCATTTCCTCAGCATTTTCCCCAAACACCATCACCTTCTTCTCTTTTTCCATTAAAAAAACCTCTTAATCAGCAACAGTGACATCTAAAAAAATTTTTTTTTTTCATTTTACTAATCAGCAGCACAGGATTTTTGTTGCCAGCAGATTTAGGAATAAGGTACTACACGTGGAACACATTTTGGGTTTTGGATGCTGTCTCTGCAATCATGTGGACTTAACACATCTCTAAGAAAAGAAAGCACCTGCGTTCTACACAGGCCAATGAAATTTATGCACGAAGACTTTATACTCATCATCAGAAATCACATATTACAGGTTTTCAATGTGACTGCTCCTTCTAATGGTATATAGAGGGGAAAAAGCTAACCACAAAAAAGACTTAAAACTTTTTTTCCACACAAAAAGTGACTGAGACCACTTTCTATCAGGTCTCCTTCTCTAGAATAATGCTACAAGCCTTTTTTGGACTATCAATAAAGTATTTCCCCCCCCCCCGAATAATAAATCTTGAGGTATCTGGCAATATCAACCACTGTCTTCCAGGGACATGAGGCAAGAGCCCTCTCTTAGGGAGATTTAAAAGAATACCATCCTCAGGCAGGTCCTGACTAAATATGCCGTAATACTAACACTACTACACTGCATAGTTCATTTACATCACTTTCAGCATTATTTTTTTTCAATTATTAACATGAATTTAGTCGTCTTGTACTCAAGCATATAAGGAACGCACATCTAGTTATAACATCTCAGCTGAGAGAACATAACATTCGTCTAACAAGATGGCAACATTCTCAAACTATTTAAACAGAAATATAGCTTCCTACTAGATCATGTCCTTTATTTTTCTAGGAAAGAGACACCTACAATGAAAAAAAAGTTAAAATATCTAACCACGCTACTGTCAATAGCAAGTAAAAAAACTTTGTTGTGTCAATCATAATTTTTTATTATCTAATTTATGCAGAAACTACATTTTTTTTTTTCTTTCTGTTAAGATTTGTGAAAAAATACTTTTCTCTCAGGTCTGTGCACAAGTGCCTTTGATGGCACTTGCCCAGATGGCTCTCCCAGAAGCAGTGCAGATATGTGGCCATTTCGATTCTACTATTTGTAACCAGAAAGTGGATTAGCATGGTCTGAAACCATGCAATTATATTCTGAAACTTATAAAATGCTAAGAAAAGGCAAGTCCTAACATTGTATGAAAAGGAAAAATCTTTTTAAGAGTCTAGTGTAATCTCCAAGCGATTTACCCATTAGGATCTCAGAACTAAGTTTCAGAAGTGGAATCCCTTCCTACCCCCGTTGCTGAAGATGAGAATGCAACAGACCATGCAACCAGTTCTTAACACTGACCTGTATTTGCCAACCACAACCAAAACCCACCTGTTCTACCATCTTTTATTCTCCTGTTCTCCCTTCTCTATTATTTTAGCTCTAGATCCCTTCCCTGCCTCCTACCTAAAACTCACTCCATTAGAAAATGGCCAGGTTTGCTCCCTGGCATTCAGTGACTCTGCTTCCAAATGGAAAATGGCTCCTAAATGCACATGACATGGGGGCATGAACTGGTAGTGGAGGCACCATGCTGCAGCACGCTAAAATCCTCCACTGCAATACATATTATTCACTCCCAGTTCCCTCATAATCTACAGATCTTCTATGATCCTAAGGGGGAGGGAGGGAATCTTCTTTTGCTAACAGCTTGGATGACTAGTTAGCTAACTTAAAAAAGAAGTTTCTATTTCACAGAAGAGGACTGGAAAAATGGGAAGTCTTATTAAGACATACAGTCCCAAAGGGTGCTCTCAAACAATTATTGATGTTGGTATCCTACGTTATGTTCCCCTTCAGATCTACTTCATATACAGGAAACCATGCTTTTTCCAAAATCTCTATAAGTAATTTTAAAAACCTGGTAAATCAAGCTCTGCGAGTTTAGATAAACCAATGCTTCATAAATCATGTTATTCCCACATTTTTATCCCATTTTTATCATGGTAGCAACTAAGAATTTGAGTCATGCTGGACCCTAATGCATTAGTGAATGGGAATAGTGAAACAAAATGGGGGAGAAAAGATAAAGAAAAAAAGCCCCACCGGAACTAAAAACATTTATCCCTGTCTGAAGAACAGCCTCTTCTGCATGCAATATAGAACAAAACCATGAAAAACACATTTTTCTCTCAGAAGAAAGCATACACATTAGAAAACGGATTTTACGTTCTTCTTGAAACAGGTCTCTGATGATTACTATAATATAATTAACCTCACCAATCAACTATTAGGCTACTACCAGCAAAAGTGACTATCATCATTATAGAAGGCACTTTTCTAATTGTAACTTAGTTGTACAGCAACGTTTAGCACTACAATAGATTATTTTGTCCACACTTTCAATAAACTCTTTTTCTCCTAAGCCTCTCTCCTTCAAAGCCTCAACGACTCCAAGTACGATCATACATACACAGGAGTTTGGTCGTGGCTGCAAACAAAATGAGCCTGAAAGTCATCACTCGTAAAAATCTTTTAAGTGCCTTAGGAAATCCTTACAAGAAAGGCGCTGAGGACCCTCCTGCCAGCCATAGAAGCTCCTGTAGGCTCCACTACCCTAGAAGAGGCCTGCAGAGGGGAGGAGAACATGTGGCACGCAGACAGCCCGGTTACTTCGCCTTCTAGGGGAGGAGGAAGGACTCATTCAAACTCCCGAGCAGGCACCGAGCAGCACCCGCGCGGCCGACCCGGGCGCTGGCGGCGGGCAGGCAGACCCGCGGACCGTGCGGCTGCGGAGAGGCGATACCCGCCCTCCCGGACCCTACCACCTGGCCCAATTTTCGCCAGGCCCCGACCGCCGCTTCACCCACCCCTCCTGCTCCCGCCTACCTTCGGGCCCCGCTCGCAGCCTCGCACAGCCCCCCGTTCCTCTCGAGGGTGACC
>NW_020799107.1:16432209-16434305 GCF_003259725.1 Athene cunicularia
GGTGGCTGCAGCTGCCTCGGCCCCGCCGCCGGCCCCGAGGGGAGCTGGGCGCTGCGCGGGAAGGCGCCCGTGCTGCTGGAGCGGCCGGAGGCCTCCGCCTTGCGTCTGCAGGTACACGAGGGCTTTCCAGCCAGACGTGTCCGGGGCTTGTGCCCGCCTTCCCAGCCGCGGGACGCGGGTGGGTGGCTCAGCGAAGAGCCCGGAAAACGGCCAAGGAGTTGGTAAATGACATGTCCGAAACCGCACTGGAAGGGCTTCGGGTTACTCCAGCAGTACCTGGCACACGTCGTTCAGGGTCGTGAAGAGCTAGAATGGGACATTAGAATAACTGTATGAAAAAAAAGTTCCTGGTAATCCTATCCCATGTATCTGTATTGCCATTCAAAGTTAATTGCAGTTTATCTTAAAAACAGGGACATGAAAGTTTATGATAACGCATAAAGCTGTGAGCACCTTCAAAAACGAAGCCTTACACAGAAGTATGTACCTCCTTTGAAGGGTTTGAATTCAGTCCAGTGGGTATAGGGGTTAGTAGTCGCAACAGGAGGTAATGGAAGTGCTGGACTGGCTTTGAGAAGTCTTTTGAAAGCAGGAAAACAACTTTTCTCCTTATCAGTTTCTGAAAAAAAAAACCTCCAACACCTTACCCCTGTGAGTTCTGAAATCCCGATGAAGCTGGTGACTGGACTTAAGTAAATCAACACTGGCTTCAGTACAGCATGCTCTGATAAATCGTACTTTCTTCCTCTATGTGTCTAACTTAAAATTTAAGGTAATTTTACCTAGCATTTTTAAATAGTTTTAGGCATTATTAATTGATTACATCCAATTGTACTTGACAGGTCAAAAGTAAAAGTTCAGCATCTTGTTGATGAAAAACCATATGATTTGCAGAAGTTCCCTTCATATAAAGTGGGAGATCGGGTGCCTTGGAGTTCTTGTGTGAGTTTGCACAAGGCCTGAGATTTTTGAAAGACATAAATGCCACCCTTGGAGACCACCTGACAGGGTTTGGATCTGACTTTGTTCCTTGCATGCCTGTGTAGACCCTCATAACTATGGCGATCTGGATTTGCTAGCATAAGGCTACAGGAGCTGTTCCAGTTGCCAATTTTACAGTTAGAAAAATTGTTACAAGTCCAGTTAAAAAATTTATGTGCTGTTTTTCTAAAACACTACAGATGTACAATTAATAAAATAGGGGCTATTTTATTAGAGTTCCATATTCACAAGCATCCAATATATGATGTATGTATAGTCAACAACAAATAAAAAGTAAAAAAACCCAAACCTTTGATAGCTGCAAAACAGCTAGTCAAAATTGGTTGTGGTAATAGTCCTGGTTGTGATTTTAGACAGAATTTCAGAACAATCTGAGATGGTTACTGTTCTAGCTAAATGTCTTTGTTATTATCAATGGTGGTGAGAAAAGGTCCAGAAAGATGACCTGGAGCCGTATGTATACAACATAAGCAATATACATGTTGCAACATATGTTAGATTTGTGTTCTATAACTCATACATTTTTACTTTTTTTTTTTCAAAACAAATAAACAAAAAAGCGCAAACTTCACCCTTCCTGAACTTTGTGATTTTTCTAGGCAGGGAAGACTTTTTTTCCCCTTCAGAATGTGTTATATAAATGTTGGTTTTATTAATATGACTTCAACAATCTGGATGACCTTGTAACTTTTTAATTATTTTTATTTCCTTTGGAAGGTCTAACTGGCTGGACTTTTGCCTTCCTTCCTCACATCTCAGCTCATGGGAAATGCTGCGGCTCGGGGCTGAGGCACATGGAGGACCGAGGCTAAACCTCGCGCTTGTTTTGAGTGAGCATTATCCATCTGCGGCTTGAATGCAGAAAGGGTCTTACAGGAAAGTAAGTGAAGGGCTTCTCGAGCTGCGTTCTGCAGGCGCAGGGAGCTCTCAGAAGCTGAGCAGAAGACACCGAGTCCTTTGTTTTCTTACTTAACCTGGCTGGGGGCTGCACTTGGCCGTCTCAATAGCCCTGGCTGGCAGACACCCCGCGCCCCGCCGGTGCTCCGCCGGGGCCGCAGCTTTGGGCTGGCTGGCGGCGGCTGGGCTGCGCCCGC
>NW_020799107.1:16435996-16478759 GCF_003259725.1 Athene cunicularia
GGGGACGGAGGCGGCGTCTCGCAGGCGGGTTTCCCGTGGGTGGGCCCGCAGCAGCGCGGCGCGGAGGCAGCCCCGGCGCAAGGCAAGGGCGGGACAGGAGAGGACCGGAGGTAGGCCGCTGCTGGAAGCCCCGTGACAGGGATTTTGTGCTGCCCACGGAAACTGAGGTGACTCTGGCAGACGGGGGAAAACCGCGCTATACCGCACCTTAACACTGTGTTATGTGAAATCGTTAATACCGTTTTTGCTTGGGGAGTGACGGGTGTCCACATTTTCTCCTTTGTGGAAGACTTCCTGGCTCACTTGGGGTTTGTAATACAGCCTTGAAAATGCTTTTTGTGCCTCAACTGATAGGAAATTCATTAAAAGAATTTCTTATCCTTTTAGTGTGTATTTTGCATGCTAAGCAGAACGCTTTAGAAATAGTTCTTTAAGTAGATACAAATTACCTATTTTTAATCTATGTAAGTTTCAAAACATCAGTTTCCTATTGATTTTATAAGATATTATAATTAATTACAATTAAAAATTGCATACAAGTTTGTGGTAAATCATTGGTATCTGCTAAATACCTTCCAGAAAGAGAAATATTTGGAAACTTCCAGCAGACTGTTGTAGATAGAGATCCTGGTTCCCGGTCATTAGGACAGGGGGGTGCAAGGTCCTCTGCATTATGAGGGGGAAAGGATGTGTTACCCAGGCTCACAAGGAAATTATATGAGTCTGAAGTTTTTATGTTCTCTTCAGGTATCTACTTCATCCCGTCTTCTGGCATCTTAGCATGCCAGTGCTGTGGGGAATAAGTGTGAATTGATACTGTAATTATTTTTTCCATCAGATAGACATATGAAAATAGAGGAACAGTAAGCAAGACAAAAATAAACTAATAAAATACCTTTGCTTAATATCTGTAGTACAGCACATGAAATCTTAAAACCAAGTTTAAATATATCAGTCTTCTCTTAAAGGTATTTGTCTGATGCTGTCTTAGTTCTCTAAAACAGGATTAAGAAAAAAAAAAGCTGTTTATTTGCAGCTAGGACTCCAGACATGGGCATACAAAAAGGTTAAATATTTGTGCTGGCTTTCAAGGTGTACTTTACTATCACATCATTAGAGAGGAAATGCTTTCTTTTTCCTCTTTAGGTAGTTTGTATAGTTAAATAATTCTGGTAACTTTGTGTTGCAGCTTCTGCTTAGAAGCTGTTAGTGGAACAGTCAAACACGCTTTTGATTATTGTCACCGTATCTGATTTGCTCCATCTACATGCATCTACATGGCAAAAGGGAACAGAAAAAGTATTTTTAATTAACTGGAAAATCTGTGGGTAAAAAAAATGTGAAATGGTCTGGTAAATGTAGTTAATTTAGTACTTGAGACTTGTGGAATATTACTACATTGACATTTAACTTAACCAACCTTTGATCTGTATTTTAGCTTGTTTAATACACATTATACAATTTTGTAAGAAGTCCCAGATACTTCTAAAAGTGTATGGCTGCATACTAAGGGAAAAGCCAGAAATACTTTTTATGGAGATTACATGAAATAAATACTGTCACACAACTTTTCTCAGTGATACAATGGAATAAATTCTTTGTAGAGACAACTACCATATGGAAGAAATTGAAGCAATAAAAGCAATCTCTGAAAAGGGACTACAAAGCAACTCATTATTATCAAAGATACTTAATATCTGGAAAAATTGTCCTCCTATTTTTGGATATTTTCATTTTGCATAAGGAAGAAAACATTTCATATTATAACATCATAAATTAAAATTACTTAATTTTAGCTTTCCTTGTATCTGCCCCAGTGTCAGCAACAGCAGTGCAGTACAACATGTTATATGATTTCTTATTCTCTGAAGCTGATTGGGCAGACATCAAAAGAAATCCAGCTATCATAGAATGATTTCAGTACTTTATATAGACTGCTTAAATAACTTTTTTTTCTTTCTTAGTAGACCTAGTGTCTGCTGCTGCCGTCACCTTGATAATGTTACACTGATGGAATCATGCCTACAGCTGAAGAGCATTCAAGTTTGCTGACAGTATGGCATGTTGATAATTTTAGTTGTTAATGATTATATCTCCTAAAGCAAGACTTCTAGACTTACCCATGATCTCTGAGTTAAGGGAGTTTGATAGGTCTTTTTTGATGTACCATGACATTTACCACCAGTGGTCTGTGTTCCACAGCTTGGAACCAATTTTATAGGTTGTAAAATAAATACATAGTTGTTAGCACTGTGTACAAATTGGGGGATATGTTAAGAAAACAAATCAATACTTAGCAAATTCAATAGATGGGGCTGTAGTTTCCACTATAATTTGGGAAATTAGGTTGCCTTTCTTTTGTACAGTGGGTGATTTCAGCTGATGTGCTGTGACTGGTTGATGTCCTGTATTACAAAGGTGGTCAGCCTTCCTGACTAGAAGCCATATACCAAAGTTTTCATGCATTTGCAAGATGCAGACCACATACTAAAGAGAGGAGAGCTGAAAGAAAACTCTGGGAGACGCTTATAGACAGGATACGCTAGATACCACTGTGGGATGGGTGCACATACAGCGCTGGAGGAGTCCAGTGATGCCAGCTCAGTCTTGCTGTCTCACTTCCTTTTACCACCAATAGTTGTACTGCAAAGCTCAGCTTTGCCTTCTCAGTAGTGGCATGATAGCACATCTGCCTTTTAAAGGCAGTCTTCTAAATCTGAAAACTGACCAAGTGGACTAACTTTTCTTAGTGCTTGTGGGCATGTCAATGTTCATTGTTGGGAGCTTCTTTGAGAATAATCCAGGTTGTAAGATCTTCTTAAGCTTACCTTATTCAGAACATTAAAAGGTACAGATGTTGATTTGTAGCTAGATTTATGACCGTACCTAAACACATTAATTCTGTCTCATTACAGGTGCCTCAGAATTGAATTCTTAATACAGTGACCATACAGGATGAAAGAAAAATGATCTTCTGTTTTTCAGTTACTTGAGTTTGTTCTTTGTAACAACATGCTTTACTGTGAAAAGTGAAAGAGAAGACTTTCTGGACATTTCAAAGATAGCTGGTAGGCATAGCAAAATGCTATGTTTGAGGCGGGTTTGCTTGTTTATGCTGAGACATTACCAAGCTCGGACTCTGAGTAGTGATCTGCTTTTGAGCCAGATAAATAGCTGCACCCACGAAGATGAAGTGTTCAGCCTTGTTGGATGGAACAAAGCCAGGCTTTCTGAAAAACATGTGGGAATTGCATTGAACCTGCTGTGGGAATTGCAAAAGAAGAGACCTCTTCCCTTAAGAACTAGTGACTATGTAAGAAATCACTCCCAGTTTCTTACCCTTTGCATTTTAGCAGAAAAAACAGTGGAACACATGGAAGATGAGGCAATAGTGGACATCCTATATAGTATTCTGAGGTAAGCAGGATTCTGTTGAATTCCACATCTATACGTTTTTGGTAATAAAAAGAGATGGAATTTTTTCTACAAAGCCATCCTATAAGGAGATTGGGAAACTGCTCTGTTCCACCTTCTCTATTCTGACTGTGTGACACAGACAACGTCCTGTGACTCAGTTTTTGAGATGCAGGCAGAACTGATCTATTTTGCTCTCCCAGTAAACTGAGTTACAGTTATTAATGCACAAATGTTTATAATCAGTTTGAATGGAAGGAGCAATAGAAAAGCAAAACATTATGATAAATAGTGAAAGGACGTGTCTTATTTCTTTAGAACTTTTGAAGCAAACTTCAAACTATTATCTGTTTCTTCTGAAGGCTCAATGTTGAAGACCACGATTCTCTAGCAGAAGTGCTTGTTACAGAAGCCTGGAAGAGATTAGAAAGGCAAGTACTGTTCTACTATGCTTTGTGAAAAGTGCAAGTTGCAAGCATGATTTGCTTCATGTGAGGCTACACTGAGTTCTCAAAGAGTATTTACAAGATGTTTTAAACACTAGGTATTTTAAATGTCAGTTGTATTTTTGAAAGTTTTGGAAATACACATGTGGTGGCTTTGAGTATTGATGGACTTTGGTACACAAATGCTTCAGAGATTCAAATACTGAACAACAGGGACCAACACAAGATTTTGAAATTTGTTGTCCATGTATATTTATGCGTTTGAAGTAATTTGGAGGTTTAATATTTTACGGTTTTATCTTGGTGCTTGCTGTCCCAACTCGTAAATGGTTGTTAGAACCCTGCTCATCTCAATTTTAGTAAAAACCTTTTGTATTAAAACATCAACATTTTTCCTTTTTGTGGTTTGTTGTGGTTATTGTTTGTTGGGTTGTTTTGACTTTTTGTTTGTTTGTTTTGGATATTGCAATTGTCATTCTTTAATCACAGATTAATGGCAGAAGCTAGTGTCGGTCTTGGCACCAGCATCACAGAATTGCCTCCCCCAGTTTAACACCTGGGGCATCTTGACAAATAAATAAATTCAGTGTAGCTTGAATAAATGACATTCAGGTAATAAATAGCTTGTATTCATTTTAGCTATTTCACATCATTGCTTGAGAACATGATCTTTCTAGATTTCTTACACTGATTTGATTAAATTAACTAATTTTTGTAGAGCTCCATATGCACAATATGTTTTAATATGAAATACCTAGGTGTTTTGACTAAGTCCAAGGTATCACTATAGGTGACCAAATAAAAAATGCTTAGATATTTTGTTCCTTTGTTTTGTAATTTGAATATAACCTTGTCTTTTATATAATTGTTGAAGTAGATTTTTTTTTCTTTAGTTATTCACTAGAAATAAAAGGTGAATACTCTTGTCTTTCTTTGATGTCTTGACAGGCTTAGTTGGCCAGCTCTGTCTAAATTTGCACTGTGTTTATACAAGCAACACAGACGTTTCAGTCCCGTAATTGGCAAAGTAGCTCAGATTGTGGACATGAAACTGGATTCCATACAGGATATAAGGTAAGTGTCAGAAAGAATTTGAGTAGCAGGAGAAGCAATATGTCACAATTAGTGGCCTGCCTTTGCTGAACTTTTTTCTCAACTGAAAGTGGCTTTTCCTCAGTTTGGGCTTTGTGGGAAAGATGTAATTTGTATTTGTGCATTGATTTTTCATGGACAGGTTTGCTATGGGGAATGCATTTTCCCGATGGTTTTGCAAATAATTTATTTATAACCGATTTAAACAATTAAAACTAATGTTCTACTTACAGTGAAAAAATGGCAGATATTGTTTTATCCTGATTCTAAATTTTGCATGGACTTTTTTGAGAATTTAGAGGCTATTGACTCATCAGAAGGTTTTTTTTCTTCCTTGACATTGATAGTGTCTCTACTGTGACATGGATTTAGTTTCCTATTGTGAATAGCAATAAGGAGTCTTAAAACAATGTTATTTTTATTTAACTTAAGAGGTGGGGGTTTTTTTGGTCAGTTCTTTTGCTAGCATGTCATGCTAGCATATTAATACAATACCCTAATATTAAAGTTACTTAAAACCTGGCCCTAGTCAAAGAAGTCCAAGCATCTTTTTCTTTCCTCTGTTTCCCCTGGGCTATTATAGCAAAGGCTGCTCTTCCTTTTTTCTGCGTTATACTGCACCAGCAGTCCCAACGCTTATTTTTGTGGATGTGAGGAGCCTGCTTATGAAACTCATTGAATGGAACTGCATTTCTTTATAGAAATTACTCTCCCTGTGGTCATAAGTTTTATTCCCCAAGGAAGGGATTCTTTCTTTAGGAGTGACAATGACTCTTCTCCCCATCTGTCACTTGAGAATTTTTTGAATTTCTTTAGCTTCCACAGAACATTAAAGATCTTTTTGCAAATTTGAATCAGGCAAGTCAGGGTCTTGCCTTAGGCAAATGGTTTCATCACATAGGACTTTGTAAGGGATGGTTGCAAAATCCCAATCGTTTCAGAAATTCACTGAAAGCAGAATTTTGACTTTAGTAGGAGAAACGGGTTTTGCTCAGCTGTTTGCGCTAGATTTAAAATTCCTTTTTATGCAGAAGCCAGCAACACCCTGACTAATGTTCCTTTCTTTGCATAGTTTATTTAAGAAATTTAAAATTTATTACTTACTATGTTCAATGTGTAAGTGTAAAATCTTTTGAATTTTTTAGGATCTTGTCGGTTTTGATGATCAGCATATATGATGTTATCTCACAGAGTTTTCAAGATCGATTGCTACAGAAGGCTGGACAGCTCTTGGAAGAAAAGGAAGTCCACTTCAACTCTGCCAAAAGAATACTACAATTTCTTCAAAATGTTAAACTGCGATATCATCCATTGCTAGAAAGGTGCAACAAGATTTTCCTTAAAAATACCTCCCGTCTTGATGTACACAGTATTAGTCATATTTTTGGACTCTATGAGCAGCTGCGTTTTGACAGTGCTGAATTCCGCTTGGTTGCTAAACAGCTGCTGTCTGAAGCTATAGATGATTATGATGATCCTGAAACCTTTGCAAAATTATTTTTTACTCTTGCACCTCTTGCAGGATCCACAGTAAGAGAAAGGTAAGTTTGTTCACAAATTTGTCTTATTTATGAGATATACGTAGTCTTGCACAGAAATTAAAAATGTACCGTGTTTTGGAGGAATTTGTGAGCCTATCTGTGAGCTCAGCATTAGGATTCCTAGTTGTAACTTTGTAGCAATATATTATTTCACTCTGGAAATAGTCATTCATAGCAGTTTGCCTTGAAACAGTTGCATAGAAAGCTGGATCCAGTAATCAAGGGGTATGTGAATGCTGTTAAACAAGGCCATCTTTCAGATCTGTCTCTTAGACTAGGGCCTTCATTTCACAGTGGATGGTAGTAAAAAACTTTTCTCTTTCCACTGAGAAATGTATGCAGTGGTGTGTGTTGCTTTTTCCTTTTTAAGACTGGCAGTAGCTGAAACAGACTGAGTCTTGCCCTGTCCCAGTTTGCTGTACATCCTATTCTGTATGAAAGGTCATCAGCAGGGAACACTTCAGCATTTATTTAGCAATTGGATCATAGTATTGTGTGGCAGATTTTTCCCTGCGTGTTTTTCTTGTGCTACTAAATCCTATTTGGAGGTGGTATTAGTCATGGGTCTCTCAAAGTCTGCAGTTTTAGGCAGAATTTGCTGTATTAATTACAATTAGTCATATTTTCAGACTTTTCTTCATGAACATTTGCCTTTATTTGGAGATATGGATATACTGCAAGCCTGTTGGTTTTGCCATAGCTGACTTAGTTCCAAAAGCTTTTCCTAGATTTTTTTCTAAATTTATTTCATTTTTAGTGACAATCATTTGATGTAGAAAAAGTCATTGGCTTTATTTGCCACAGAACTTGTTCAACTCATGTTTGATTTTGTTATCTGTGAATTGTTTAGGGTCTTAGAGTTCCTTCCCTATTTCTTGTCAACTTTGAGAATTGTTGGACTCGCTGTTTTCTAGCATCAGAGCAATATGTACTGATCTGACACACATCTCTATCTGTGCTGTACAGATCAACTGTTTAGAGGAAGGATCCACAGAACAAAGGTGTCTAGTTTGGGGGAATTTGTTTTCCTGTATTTCCTGAAGTAGTCTATTGGTTCTTTCCCTCCTAGACAAAGAAAATGGCTTCAGTCCTTGCTGGAGATTTTCACTGCTTTTCTCTGGAAAACAGATATTTTCTTTTCCTGTTTAGATTGCTAGTAACTGCAGTGCGCATGGCAGAAGAATTTAACTGTCACCAAGTATTGGTAATACTGAAGACGATGCAGAAAATGAAATGCAGAGATTCTCATCTACTCAAAAAGTAATATTTTTGATACTACTAAGAGGTTGTATTCTCTGGGTAAACTATTTCCATTTAGTATGGAAAACTCTATAATACCTAATATGTTGGGAGTGGAGAGCACGTCACTTGCAGACAAATGCATATGCACTGTATATAATTGGCTATTACATAGTTTAAAATATCACAGCTTGACCCAGAAATAATTGAGGCAGTTTAGGAATTTCATAGGAGGACATTTCAATCCTACTATGTTAATGTAATATAATTTTTGCTTATTTAAAAATATGCGATCCTATTTGAGTAAAATTAGCCTCTCACAATTACTGTAAACTGGTGAGACAATTGAGCATATAGTAAATTGATGTGTCCTATCTAGGTGATCCTGTTACTGATGTCCATTTTTTCTTCAAAAGTCATTGTGCCCTACTTTGAGCTATTAAGTCTAGCATCTTTAAGAACCTGGGCCAGATTTTCTGCAGTTGCGCACTGAACATTGTTTATAGGGAGAGGTAATATATTTCACACAAAGAATGGAAAAGCAGCTGAGGTTTTGGGCACAGAAGATGTATTATCGGATATGTCACAGATGCAACAGTTAAATGCAAATTGAGAGCAATAACTGGATTGAATGTAGTTGTACGAAGCAAATAGATCCTTGGGGGAAAAAGGACAAGTAGTACTGTGGAGCAGAGTGGTTTTAAAGGGAAGACCAGGTGAATTCATGCTGCTTCTCCTTGAATCTCACTAAAGGTCTTAAGGTATTCTTTTTCCCTGCAAACCTAGCCAACTCTTGCAGCTGTAGCAACCACTATCATGTGAGTGAGTACAGTGGTGCTGAAGCTGGTGATGCTGTTCTAGTTTATCCCATTCTTGGTACACTCTGACCATTATTAGAGTGAAATAGCCATTTTGCTGTGATGAGGGCTTTAAGTTTGCAGCTCACTATGTAGAGAGAGGCTGCTATGTCTCAGTGGAACACTGTCAAAACTGAGGTGAAGAGGAGAATGGGTGTATGTAACCCTCCACCTAGGTAGTGTGCACTACAGGACACCCCTTCTTCATGTGGGATTTTGGGTTTTGTAATATCTTCTGTATTAGCATAATACCATGTCATCTTTTTCTCTTTGCATTCAGAATGACTTCTGTTCTGCACAAACATTTGGATAGCTATCATGTATTACAGTTGGTAAAGTTAACACAGTACTTGGTGGTGTTGCGTTGTCACAATCTGGAGCTGTTTGCCAAACTAAAAATGTTGCTATTTGGGTAAGTGTGTATTCTTGGAAATGTAGCTATTTAAGTATTAAACAGTTGTCTACTTAATATTTTTAATAACAAGATAAGATGTTCAGTTGGTTTCGTTCCATAAAATACAAAGAAGTAGCAAACTGTTAAAAGTTTTTAATTCTATTAAACATGTAAATCAGAGGATAGGAAGTGGATATTGTCTTGATTATAGACCCATTAGTGTCTGCTAATAGATACCTTTTAAAAAGAGATACTTTTTTATTTTGCCCCTTGGCCTCTGCAATATAATGACATTGAACAGGAAATTTTGAGTGGTACTTTATAGGAAGGGCAGGTATGAACGTTGTCTCTGATGTTTGAAGAAACAAGTAATGGAAAATATATGGTAAGAATGCCATGGTTGGGAAGAGTAAAAGTGTGAAGCAGAAGTACTCTTCTTTTGATGAACTGTCTAG
Source organism: Athene cunicularia (assembly GCF_003259725.1). Taxonomy (NCBI): domain Eukaryota; kingdom Metazoa; phylum Chordata; class Aves; order Strigiformes; family Strigidae; genus Athene; species Athene cunicularia. The sequence continues at coordinate 16,445,435 of NW_020799107.1, forward strand.
TTAGTTCTCAGGGTTGTACAGTTGCAACACAGAAGAGGAAGCCATTTCTGGAATTGTGGGAGAAGGGATCTGCCACTGTTGCTTCTATTGCTCAGCCTCTATAGGAGTGCAGTGCCCTGGCTGTATGTGTTTTTTGTGGATGATGCCTTCATGTTCCTCAGGCACCTCAGAACCTGGTGCTCCCCAGGACAGGAATCACAGAAATTGCCCAGGTCCAGAAACCCGCAAACTCCATTAACAAAGGTGGACCTTCTGCCCCTTAGTAAGGACTCCTGTGTTGACCAGTAACACTTGAAGTCTCACCAGCTGACTGAGATGCTCCCTTGTCTTCTTCCCTTTTTCAGTTTTGAATAAATTATAAGGAAGAAGTTAATCTCAATGAAAAGGTAGTCACTAACTGTGAATTTTTACCGTGTCATTAGTATTCTACTTACTTTATATTTGGTGTGCAGCTTTTGAAGTTTAAAATATTTTTTCATGCATGTAATTAATTTGTTTTTTTAAACATTTTCACTTTGTTCATACTGATGGTTTGTTTTTATTGCTTTCTCCCAGGTTTTTAAAATCTAGTGTTGTACCTGCTGATACTGCTGCAATAATTCGTGTTCTGGCTATGCTTCCTCCCTTTCAAGTGGAGGAAATCATCATAAACAAAGCAGCAGCAGTTCTGCCTCAATGCAGGCTCCATCATTTGAATTGCATTGCTACAGCTCTTGTCAAATGGAATCATTGTGACCAGTTGCACTGGCAAAACAGTTCTGAGCTATGTGTACAGCTTCTGCAAAAACTAAATGACTGTGGATTTCAGAGGCTTCAGAAAGCCAACAGCTTAAATCTTCTGTTGGAAGAACTTACACATGTGAATGGAGAGTGGTTTGAAGAAGTCATGAATGAGGAAGCTATGGCCATGTGTCAACGCTTGATAGACCAAATAACGTGGGCAAATGTAATACAGCTGTCTTCTTTTCTCATGAAAACAAACTACTGTTGTCCTTCATTACTTGACAGAATAGCTTCAGTGACTGTTGAAAATATAGACAAGGTATTAAAGTTTTTCTTTCTATCTGCTGTGTAAGTTACTCAATAAGAAAATAGTTAATGTGTTTCAGAGCACAATCCACAACAGTGTTCCTGAGACTTTTCTTCAGTGTACCTGATTTGGAGCTCATCTTTTTCTGTGTTCACTCAAAGCTGTTTTGCACTTACTTGTCTTTAATTTTCCTTTCTTTTTTTATTGTTCAGTCACTGTTAAGTCAACCATAATCCTTTTCATTCAGCTTTAAATTTGACAATCTTAAATAATTTTTTTTAACTTCTTTACAAATAATCACATCACACAGTGTATATTTTTACATTACTCATTCTTTTGTGGATTTCCTCAATAGCCTGTCTTTTTTGTCAAAATTACTGTGTTTTCTTGCTATCTTTTTTTTTTCTCCTTCTCAACCTGGTATTTATATAGATCTTTGATTTTATTCTAGGAAAGTTTAGTTTCTTTAAGAGCATTTAATGGGAAACCTTTATAAAAGCTTCTTTAAGTATACAGAAACACTTGGATCTACATGAAATAGATTTTAAGTTTTAGCCATAGTTGCAATTTTAATGATTTCTGCATTTTATTTTTTTAATATTTTTCTTCAGGAAAAGATGACAGAAAATTGAGAAAATAGCTCACTAAGTGTCCCAATTCTGACCCTTCTTTATTGTAAAGCAGTATTAGGATATTTTGCCATGACTTAATTTAGGATGTCTTTTTTCCAGATCCACCCCTTTGAAATTTATTTTATTCTCTTCCTTTTCTCTGCTCTGAATTACAACCCTGCTGCCACTGAAGAGTTCTTTGAGAGTTGTATCCAGCATCTTACTTCTAACTTGAGTAAGTGCATTTGACAAAGATATTCTGACACCAAATAAATTAGTATCATTGGAAGATATTTGTACTAAATAAAAATGGGAATAGAATGGCTTTTTTATTTTTAAGCAAAGAAAAAAGTGTGTCTGTATGTTACTACTAATACTCTGCCTACTGGGGTTAAAACGAAGATTCAGTGTATGCTTCTGTTGGGTTTTCTAGATTCATTTCACTCTTTAAAAATTACTGTTGATAAGGGACTAACAGGGGATCTTGAGCATAGTAAAAAGCAAGGGAAAATTCAGATTAATTTGCTGTGTTGTTACTGAATAGAGTTCTTGCGGTGTTCCCCAAGGGATCATCGTTTGGGGACGGGATACATTTTGTGATTTTCATTACAAAGAAATGGCCAAGTTGTGGAGGAAATGTGTAGAGACAGTTTTATTTGACTGATGATATAGACTGACAGAACTATGAAAATTTGCTTTCTACTGAGATGTTGTGGAGTTACCTTTTTTTAAGACTAAGTAGTTTCCTCCTGGAAAGACCTGGCAAGAGTTAACGCCTTGGTGCAGTTAGCAGAGGTAGTCCTTAATCTGCCTTTGTGTTCATTTAGTACACTAAGAGAGGAACCTGAATGATTTGGGAGGCCAGGGAGAGGGCATCGCAAATCCTTTCAGCTTTATGTCGTGTTAATATAGATTTCTGTCTGTTTTTTAAAGGTTGTTTTGAAACTCACCACTTGGTGCTGCTTGGTCATGTTTTGGCAGTGGCTGGGTATTTTCCTCCAGTTCTGATAATGAGGATATTTAATGTTTTTTTCCTAAGCAAATTGGATGCTCAACTTGAAGGTAGATATAGCTCACTGATGAATGTGATTATGTAGCATTTGGCATAAAATGGAATTGTGAACCTGTATGTGACTTTAAAAGTAGAGTTACTCTTTAAATTATTCCATTGTTTGAAATTCCATCTTGAAAGACTCCTCTATATAATCTAGTCATCATTTGAGTGCTAAAAGGGAAGGAATGAACAAAAGTTTGTGGTTTATTTTAAAAGTACAGACTTGTATTGCAGATGGGAGAAGGTAATTTAAAATAAATTTTATAGTCAACTTACTGCACTCAGTATTTAATAATTCTCCAATTTTATTGAAAATAAAATTACCTGAGTGTGGTTTATTACTAGAAATAGTCACAAAGCTCAAGAAATAATGTGGGATTCTTGTCTGCAAGAAATGAATCCTGCCAGTCTCTTGTCTCTAAATAAGGGTCTGTGTTTGACTGTTTCCTTCATATCTACCTATACGTTGTTCGCTATCAATATACTGTTGCCATTTGGCCTTCAACCACTTCATTAAAAGTTAAATGGTAGAAGACAGTTTAAATTTCTTCTTTCTTCTGTCTTGCTGTTGTTCTTAATATTGAGCAAAATGGTTATTTTTCATTTTTTCCTCAGGGATTTTGAGAACCTTTCTAAGATTCTGCAGCATGAATTTTATAAGCACCATAGTATACAAATATTTGCATCGCTAGTAAAGAATTCAGAGGTAGCCATTTAGTTCAACATGTTGCATTTCTTACATTTCAGTTCACACCTTCTTATTTTGTTTAACTCAGTCCTGCCCGATACCCTAAAGCAGAGGGTCCGCTTGCACCTCATGAAATTGAACAGAGCAGTCTGTCTGGAATGTCCGGAGTTTCACATCCCTTGGTTTCATGAGCGCTACTGCCAACATGTCATTCATAACAGTAAGTAGTTTAGGAGAGGAAAGACTGCCCTTGTTACTAGTTATCGTCTACTTTCAATAGTCTGCTAGTTGCTTCTTATAAAACTATCATGTTGACACCAGCAAACAACAGAAGCTCAGAAAGGCACACCGCACTGTCTGCTGGGGATGTGTTCTTGAAAAGTGCAACCACATAGTAGTGCGACAGATAGCAAAGCAGTGTGTTTTCCCTGCGAAAATTAATGTAATGGATATGGGATATATGGGAAATAAAATTTAAATACACAGAAACTGTATATGACATGGAGGATGGAGAGGCAGGAAGAGGATCATTAGGATTGTCTACTGGAGGAGATGAGTCACTTTGATCCCTGTTTCTCCTACAAGAATGAACATTGACTTAAATTTTTCAGGGTGAGCATTTTTGCTGCCTCCTTTTGAACTCACTGCTGTTACCTTCCGCAGAAGAATCAAGATTCATCAAGTACGAGAGATGGAGCAGTAGGCTAGTGATCAAGTATAGCAGCTGAGATCTTTCGGAATAGCGATCAGTTCAGAAAATCCAGCTAATGCAAACTCAGTATCTCATCCACTAATTCTCATGGGGGAGATCCGCTTTGCTATCCATTGAACTCAGCTACTTTATCTCTGAAATGCTGGGGTTTCAACCCCAAGCCTCGAATTAAGGTTGACATATGGGTGATTCCCACAGGCCTTCACAAAGGGGGGTGGTGAGTTTACCTTTAAGCTTCCCTCCAGGGTGCAGCCGGCCTTGCAGGGAGAGCCATTGGGTAAATGAGCCCCAGGTGTCCCCCATTAAGTAAACAAGGGTCAGGTGTCCCACTTAGGGATAAAAGCTGGGACCACTTGCAGGAAGGGGCAGTGTCTATATGTGAGGTGGATGCACTTTGCAGAGTTTCCTGTTGGAGAAGGACCTCCTGCCTCCCTGGGACTGGGCTCCAGTCACGTCTGGCTTTTGTAAGTGCGGGCTGTGTGGAGATTGGGTATGTGGCTTCCTTGGTCTTATGTGTTTGGTTTATTGACTCGGTTGTCTCCCATCCCTTCTATGGGAAACTGCATTTCACCATTTATTCTACCTATTGTTGGTCATGTGGTGTTGTTCTTGGGGTCAGTGGGATTGATGTCGATTATGTATAATCTGACTTGTTTGTACCCCCAGCGCTCGCCCGTGTACTGACCCTTTTGTATCAAATACAATTTGGTTATTGGTTCATCTTTATGCTGGCTGTGTCCTTTATGCTAGGCCTAATAAGTGGCAAAACAATCTCTTGAGACTGAAGATGCTTAATGGAGTAAGGCATTAAACAATCTGCAACAGATAAAGAAGTGACAGATAGCGTGGTGTGCCTGTAATAGATGCAAAATAAGTAAATACCTTTTAAAGTGTGTAAGCACGATTAAAAGCAAACAAAATCCAACAGGTGAAACTTGAAACTAAAGTGTCTGAATGGGAAAATCCTGGGATGGAAAGTCTGGTTTTGGAATTCATACTTAATAGGCACCTGCCACTTTCCACCAAAAGATGATCACATGGTCTCTGAATTATGATAGAATAACAGCAGGAATCTATGAAAATGCTTTAATTCAGTAGGCTGGCTGTTAAAAATGCAGTGTCACAAAGTGCTATTTTCAAAACTTTGGCTGTGGAAGTTTTGATGTGTGAATACTTTATTTTGTCTTTGTAGGCAGGCGCCAAATAAATCCACTGCGGCAGCATGTTCACAGAATGCTGACAGAGATCTTAGGAGGGAGCCATTATGCAAGAACATCTGTTCTCACCCCATACTACTATGAAATAGGTGAGAAATTAATCCTCTAAGATTGCTATGGAGACTTCTGATACCATGATTATCACCAATATTAGGAAGCCCCTGGGCATGTGGCCACAAGATACTGCAAAGAAGAGATTGCTGTATAAAATACAGTTCCTAAAAAGTTCTGCATAATATAAATAATATCAGGTATCTCTAATTATGGTTATCACTTGGTTTTTCTAGAAGTAAACACTGTACAGATAAAATACTTTTTTTTTTTTTGGTCAGTAAACAGGTTTGTTGTGTTTTCTCACAGATATTGAGTGTGTTCTGGATGAAAATAAAAAGCCTTTTTCCTGTATGGCTCAGAATATACTTTTGGATGATGTGAAGCGAATACACTTGAGACATGATATCAAGGATGAAGCGAAAAAGGCTCTGCCACCAGGAGCTCAGAGGTCAGTACGCTGAATTCTTGCACATTAGCACTTCCAAGTTTAGTTCATGTTTAGGCCAGATTTTGATGCTTATATCCTAAATGCTTGTTGTAGCCCCTAGGCTATTTATTTATCTGTTCCTTTTTCCAAAGCCTTATGAGGTTTTAGCCTTGCTAGGTGTGGTGGGTTGACCCCAGCTGATAACTAAAGTCCCACTCAGTGGCTCGCTCACTCCCTTACAGTGTCATGGGGGAGAGAAACTCGAGGGCAAAAGCAAGGAAAAATAACTCCTGGGTTGCAATTAAGACAGTTTAAATAGTAAAGAGAAGAAAGAACTAAAAAAAAAAAAGGGGGGAAAGAAAACAAACAATACAAATGCTGTCACTTGCCACTGGCAAAGTAGTGGCTGCTTTGGAAAAACTCCCCCATTTTACATTTACGTTCCCCATGATATTTTACGATGTGGAATATTACTTTGGTCAGCTGAGGTTCCAGCTGGGTCCCCTCTCAACCTCTTGCCAGTGCTGCCTATATACTGTGGGTGCAAAGTGAGAAACAGAGAAGGCCTTCATGCTATGCAAGCACTCTTCAGCAATAGCCAAAATATTGGTGTGTTATCACACTGTTTTGGTCACAGATCCAAATCACAGGTCCATATGGGCTGCTGTGAAGAAAAGAAACTACATCTCAGCCAGACCCAGTTCACTAGGGCAGACAGAATTCTTGAAATGTGTTTTGTGAGATTGGAATACTGTTTCCTCCCACCTCTTCAAACGTTAGCCTTGAAAATGCTGGTTAGGTTTTTTGCCATTTGAACAAAAACAGGTGCAGGGAGGAACTTCTTTTTCTAAATCATGTGAAGTTCAAGTATCTCTGGATAAATATGAGGAAAATATCTAGTTTCAGGGGGTTGTTTCATTTTCTTTTCCTATGAATTTTCAGGCTTATCTAGTAATAGTCCTGCTGCAACTATCAATACTGAACTAAAAATACCACTTTTTATTGTTCTGGTAGGACTTAAAAGTAAATGCATATTTTTGTTGTTTGCAGAATTGCTTTGGAATTTCTTGATTCAAAAGCTTTTAGCAAACATTCACGTCACCTGAAGGGAGAACCTGCTGTGAAAAAAAGGCATCTGGAAATGCTGGGGTACCACGTAGTTCAGGTGAGCAGTCAGCAGTATTTTATGTCCTTTCTGAGTTGTATCAATAGTGCAGATTGATACATTTTCCTTGCAACAGATTTAGAGACTGTTTTAATAGTGATAAGCACCTACTGGGTGAGAGCAATTTTTGTATTAAGGGGGGAAATTCCAAGCTGTTCTCAAGATGGTGTAAGGACTTCATAGAACTTGCACCTTCTCTGGAAGTGGCTGCAGCAAAACTGAAGTCAAAATGTCTTAGTCCTTACCTTGCTGCAGGCTAAGTAGCAATCTTGAAGTAGCCGGAGTAAAGGAGAAAGAGAAACAAGAGTTTCAGTTCAATTCACCAAAGATTTCGACACTAGAAAAAGATTGAGCGTACCCTCCTTGAGTGATAGACAGTTATGGCAGCTGCAAGATGGGATATGGATGCTGTCTGTCTGCTGCAGTGATCATGCTGTGACAGGGAAGACTAGTGGTCAGAGATAATGCACAGCCACCAGCATAGAAACATTTGGGTAATGGGGCTCATGAATGCAGATTCTCCTGTATATATAATTACTCACCTACTCTAATTTTAGCTAGAATCCTTCTTTAAGCTTAAGTTTGGTTTTAGGTTTTTTTTTAACAGGATAATCATCCTTTCTCATATTGCTCTGACAGTAAATGTTATGCTACTGATACACCATTCCAGTTTGATACGTTAACACTACAGACTACAGTGAGCTGGGATTTTTCTCTCGATTTGGCTTTCAAAAGGTGGGAGATGGTGTAATGGTGTTGTCATAGTCTGTATTGCCTGGGCATCTCTGCAACTATGCTGGTTTTTGGAAGCAAACTGACTGTACTTACATGAAGAAGAATTTTGCATTGAGCAATGAATCTTTCTGATATTAGAATAAGCCTAGCTTTTAGAAGGACATAGGTGATAAAATATCTTCAAGTGGAGAACAACAGATATCAGAGAGCCTTTTCTTTGCTGTAAGATGGCATGTGGCTTATACCAGTGTTAACACCCGGTTTGTATAATTCTGCTTTACAGATTCCTCACTTTGAATGGAATTCTATGGTTATGTCAACAAAAGGTGAACAGCTAGAATATCTGAGAAAGCATTTATATGGAATACAGTAATGTCAGACATGCAATCAAAAGTACTTTTTATATGCTTTATGTACCATTAAACTTCTTGTAATCTTGCAATACTTAGTTTCAGAAATCTCTTTATTTGTGAGTCAACTGGACCAAGGCTTGCCATGGGGCATCAGATGTCAAGAGATTTAATCATCAATTTATTAGGGATTGCAAAAGGCAGGTCACAGTGGGCCATGAAGATGTGATAAGGATGCTTAAAATCTCCCATTATCTGGAAGTCTTCTTTAAGTACATGAGTCTGTGACAGTTTTGCCATAAAATTACATTGTTGTCTCCTAAATAAATAGCACAGAAGCTTAGCCAGACATAAAACTGTTCAAATAAAAAGTTGGAAATACTCTTGACTGTGAGAGAAGAGGCAGCAGATCTACTGGAAACTATGTCTGTTTTCCAGCATGTGACAGAATGAGCAATAGGGATCAAACAGTATCTGTACTGTGAAATCAAGAAACCAAAATGCAGATTTACTAAGAATAGGACTGCTATTACAGCCATTCTGTTTCCATCTTCCAGAACGGAGGCACTGTGGGTGACTCTGCTGGGGGAGGGTGCTGTGCCATGAGGAACCTCCAGCTGCTTCTCCTACCCTGTCATGTGGCATGTGCAGAAGAAGTAAGGCTTGAGCCTTCTGGAACACTTTCACATACTTAAAAGGTAGACTAGTTCTAGGGGTCTGGCAGCTACCCAGACACTTGAAACACCCGTACTCTGATTAAATGCAGCTTGGAAGGGATACCTGAAAGATTATACAAGATAAGGAGAAAACAATACTTACGCCAGACATAGGCACTTACTATCGACTGGATCACTAATGAAATTTACAGCATTATGCATTTGACTGGCCCCTCCAATAGAAATAAACCAAAATGAGACAAACTTGCCTGTTCTGTAAATAAGGCCATGTACAAAAGAGCAAAATTAGGCTGAAAATTGAAATCTGGAATCAAGATCAAGAAAAGTCTTCAGAGAGCAACCACCACCTTGGTTACTGGTGGTGAAAAACGTTACTGGCTTATTTATCATGTTTCAAAGCCATCTGCCAGTTACCAGGCTTTCTGTGATCATGCTCAGCCAGGGTTTCTGTTGGGAGGCATAAGATACTGAGACGTAGAAGGAAAAAGTGGAATAGCCAGGAGAATGTTCATTGTAGAGCAGTAACTATAGAGTGCTCAAGTCTGCAAACCTGCCCATTTTCAGAGGCAGCCATGTTGTGACTACAGCTGCCATTACCTCGTGACAACTGCCAGCTGTGCCCATCTCCTTCACATACACAGTGTGGATGTTTTCTTGCCTTTTAGTAGAAGCAACGCACTTTCTTTTTACCGCTTCCTTTGAAACCTAGCAGAGGTAAGCAACTGCATCTGAATGGACTGTTGTGGACATGGCTGTCACTTATTTTTTTACTACTTAGTAGTAAAAGAAAATACTTTTATTGTCTGAATACAAATCAGGACACTAATGAAAAGCCAAGAAAAATCAACAGAACTGATCTGAGCTGTAAGGTGCTTTCCTTCTGAGGCAGCGCTCCCTCACGTTTGTGGGATAACTGAAAAAACTAGCTGATTGTTATCTGCTTCTGGTATCAAATGGACAAGGGCTCCAAGATGTAGGAGACGAGTGCTTTGAGGAAATGTTGAAGGCACAGCACATAGAAAGGCTATGCACATTACATTTTGTATAAAATGGAGAAGACAATCATAAATACAGGTCTTGGAAGGTGAGCCATAAGTCAGAGGCCTTCAAGGTGCAACCCTGAAGCATAAGAAAGGGGGTAGTGGCTGCAGCTGAAGTGATTAGTCATGGGTGGTCATGTGTTTGAGCTGAACCCTGCTTTTCAGGTATCCAGCTGTCAGTGTGCCCAGGCAGGTATTGTCAAGTTATATATGGATAAAGTTATGGGTATTGACTGGGAAGAGTATTAAAACTTGCTAAGAGTGGATTCTGAAAGGGCATCTAAGAAAGCAAAAAAAGTAATTTCAGTAAATAGAAGTTTAATTATTTAAATAACTACTGAAATATTTATTGACTGAAATAAGTATTTCAGTAAAATGCGCTGCTTTTGATCCTTTGCAGTCATTCCTTCTAAATTAAATCAGGAAGTGTTAGAGCAGATGGGCTGGTGTAAACCAGTGATTTAACTGGAGCCAATGAAAAGATGCCAAGAACAGCTGAAGATTTGGGTATTAAAGAGGAAAACAGAAAAGATGTCCCACAGATTAAGTATTGGTGTACAGTAACATCCTGAAATGAACTATGATGGCTGGGCCCTTGCCATATGTTTACCTCTGTCTCCTAAGAAGGCAATGCAAGGGCTGATTTGATAGCTGGAATTGCTATTCAGGCAGGTGTGGTGGGCTGCTTTTCTAGTTTTTCTGCTACATCAGTTGTAATTAGATTTAGATTTATGATACCCTCTTTATTCAATGAAGAAATCCTTTGAAGAGTTACTCTAAAAACAGTGGGCATGCTCTGCTTTAAGAAAACTGAGTGCTCTGTTTTGGGTAAAGGCTGTACTAAGAAATGTGTATCCTGTCAATGTAACAGTGATGATGAGCTGATGTCTAGAAGAGACACCATCAAGTGACACTTTTATAGCTTTAAAAACAAAGTTTAATTGTTAAAAGTTTCAACAGTAAAATGCATCAACGTTTTATGAGATGGAAAAGTCTCCTCTGCTGTAGGTATTTGATGATCAGTTCTTTTAGGTCTTTTTAATGAATGCTTGTTAATGGCCTCAGATCTCTGAGAAAAACTTCCATAAAATATTTACTTTGGAAATAAATATAAAAGCATAAAAAAGTGGAATAACCTTGTTATCAGAAGCCTAAATGTAGTAGGTGAAACAATAGAGCTATTAACCTTTGAATGTCTGTCTGTGTCTCCTCACATCTGGCTACTAGTACAGCTTTGAGATGATTGGCATTTCCTAGGCCACATAGTATTAGGCCACTTTAGTTTTCAATAAGCACTTCCATTCCAGACTACATTATTTTTAGAAGGGTCTACTGAAAATATTTTTAAAATATGGCTGAAGAATGGAGGATCTACATACATTGCTAAAGGGGGAAATCAGGCTGTACAGCCAGTTAGAATAAAACTAGCTACCTACTGGTTGTATTGATCTTAACTATTAACGCATGGGCATTGTTTGGAGGATAAGGCACCAATACCCTGAATTGTCCTAAGTGTAAGGAAGTCTTGCTAGTTTTATTGGCAACTTCACAGAGTGAAAAAATGGAGTTCTCTCTGAAATCTTAATTTATTCTAATCAGCATTGTTGATTAGAATTTTTCAGGATTTTAAACGTTGGCAAAAATTCAGTTGTTGGTTAGCTAGTAAATATCTTAAGACTTGGACAGACAGATGAACTGTTTAACAGTTAACAGTGTTACTAGTATGCTGCTACAAAACGCTGTACAATATGGGGATGTTTTCATGCAACAAAACAGGAAGAGCCTCTTGAAACTCCCTCACCATATCATATTTTCCAGCATTTTGTTTACAGTTTTGATAACTTGAAGAGGTTTAAACGTGTAGCCAGGCAGGATGCTCCAGTAGCATATCGGATCTCTTTCAGTATGCCAATCCATTCCTTCTTTTCATCATCATACCTGCATTTAGCAAAATAAGGTCAGAACATATCTTAAAATTTTGAGTTTGATGCTTCATCACACGTACATGAAAAGTAGGATAGTCCACATGTTACAAAGGCCTGTTGCAACCGTGTGCTGAAGGATGCTACAAAAGGCTGATTTTGTTCTCTAGAACAGAACGGAAGGATGTTTTTGTCCATGTGAGTTGTCCTTTTCCTTGTCCCTAAAGCTTGTTGCTGGCCTGTGTCATACTTTAATTACTCCTATAAAAGCTTCCTCCTTATCTTAAGTATCTCCTTGGAATTTCTTCAGATTCTGACATACAAAGGTGTTTTTATCTGGGAATCCTTCCAATTTTTCTGCCAGTTAAAACTCCCGAATTACCTTAGCAACTGAAGAGTCACAGCAGAGAGGGGATGCTTCATCACTGCTACTGTGATTTAGATTTTTTAAAAAATCTAGGAGACAAGGATTTCTGATTCTCCTGGAACAATTACTTATTTGACTATTAACACATGAATATGTACAAACTTCTGTGTATACAGGCTTTTCTGCCTAAGAATGTCACAAAACAGAATGTTTTTATAGTACACTTACAAGGCCAAACCTGCCAAGAGATATGGCAACTTACTCTCGTTAAGAGTAAAAGAACTGAAGATCATGACTCAGACTGTTCAAATTATTAGTAGGTGGAAGTAGTCATTAGATCCAAGTCTCATGTTTATTTGTTACTTTCTGACAAACACTTCTGTCTGTCAGCAAGTGCTTTACAACCTGTGCTATGGTTCATTTCCAGAGTTAAACAGAAAACTAATTTTACCCTCCAGTATCTACAAACCTCAATTTTAGATACAGCTTTTCAGCAGGAAAGTGTGATTAAAATTAAACTTACTTCCATATGTCAGTGACTTCGCTGGGTGCAAATTCTTTAGATTCAAGCTGAATCATTGCAAAGCCTCCAATAGCATACAAGGCTCCACCTAAGGTGACTAAACTGATGGAACTTCTCTCTTGGGGAAATTCAGGCATAATCTCCCACCTAAAGATGAAAAGAAAAACCTAAATTAAGTAAACACATGAGAAAAGTGAATGCACTGAAATACACCTCTAGGTGACCTCAATTCAGGCACCAAGGACCGCTTGCGTGAATGGTTTAGTAAAAGAATGGTTTAGTAAATTTATCAGCTGGGAGCTGCAGTGTCTCCATCCCCACAGGGACTTCCTGCAAGTCTTAAGTGACAGAATTACACTGTGATGACAATTCTTCCCAGAGACCACTCCTTACAGGTCACCTAGTCCTATTACCAGTAATATGCTTTATACAGAGGTATTGTTCCCCGGCTGCTCTCATTTTTTTCCCTATATGCATTTTGGAAATGATTCATTTCAAGTGGCACTGACATAATTTGAGTTTAAAAAAGGTCACTGGAGTTCATTAGCATAATTTCAAAATATCTGACAAGTCACATCTACAAACACAGAAAACATACAGACATCCCAATTCTGGATAATGTCAACATCAAAACTAATGGGTTAATTTGTCTCTCCCACTGTTACTTGACTGTAAGAAAACAGAGTAAACCATGACAAGAACCTGCAGATTTTTCAGAACACAAGTTGCACATGTTTCTGAACAATGGAAGAGAAGAATGTGCCAAGTGTCACAGTAGCAAAATGACCTTTACTTTTCTTTGCTTCCTATGGAAGGTGTAAAGTCCAAAGTTCCCTCATAGAATTATGCATATAGAAAATGTGCATAATTCACATTCTGTATTGTTAAATTTTATAAGCAAGTCTCTTTGGGATAGCGTATATTCAAGTCAAAGCTTTTATTGTGAGGTTGATGGCTGCAATGACACCTGTCAGTGAAGACAGCACAGCCAAGTGTGTTTATATACAATAGAAGTGCTTATTTGTAAAGTAAAGGTGCATCCAGGACCACCTACAAGTTTAAGCTACATAATAAAGCTTTGCTGATATTATTTTAAATGAAAGTTTGTAAATAAGATCATAGGAAGGAAAAGTAACAAAAGTAACAGGAAAATTGAAGAGTAGAAAGACACAGATACAGAGGGTCTAAATTCCTGGAAAAGAATAAACATTTGAGGGATGCTGGCTGCAAAAGATTCTGACTGTGAGGAAGAACACTGGAACATACCTGGACCCAAAAAGTAAACTAATTCCAGATGTGACTCTCTTTTGTCATTGCTTTTTCTTTATAGTATTTCAGAGCACACACTTAAAACTGAAAGTCTTCCTGGAGTTTTCATATTAAATAAATAAGCAGAACTATCTGCCTGTTATGAACTAGTGGTTATTTTACTAGTGGTAAAAATTGTATTTGCTATGACAAGTTAAGTGAACAGCAAGACATCACAAGGCCATGTACCCAAAGAACAACATTCAGCTAGTCCTGTTCTGGCACCCGATTTCTCTTGCTGGGGTTTTACGTTCAGTGCCAGTGCTGTTTCAACTAGATTGTGCAGCCCTTGCCCATCTCTCCCACTTCTCCCCTCTTATGCCAGTACAGCTGTTTCTGTGGCTGTGTGGCCAAGTGAAGTGGGAAAGTAATCAGACTTAAAAAAGATTAGGGGGTGGGTTATTTTTGCTACATGAGCTCTTTGATCATGTTTGCAATGCTAGCATAGAAAATGTGTGTGTGTGTGCAGGAAAAATGGCCAGAGATATGGGCTCTTTAAGATGCTGCTGCTGTGGCTAAAGATGTGAATGTAGACAAAGTGTCTCAGTGGGAGTACAGGCACCTGAACACCTTTGTGACTCTTACCTCAGACATCCTAAAAGCCTAGATGATAAAATATTAGCTGAAAAATGGCTTGAATATTGCACTCACTTATTGGTGGTCAGATCAAAAGCTTCAACAGATGCCGTAAGGCCTTCTTCAGTGACGCCACCTGCAATGACAATCTTGCCCTTATGGATAGCCGTTCCAAACATTGAGCGAGCCACTTTCATTGGAGCCAGGTCTCTCCAGTCTCCTTTCTTGGGATTGTATACAAATAGTCTATTAGTGCATTTCCTGGGGAGGAAAAAGAAAACTTGTGATTATTTCTAATGAACTTTTGGCTTGGTCCAAGCAAGACCTAGTTGAGGTGGATTGTTTTGGGTTTGTGTAACACCTCTTTCCTCTCCATAAGCACCTTTCTTGTATCTAATCTGGGAATCTTTGCATGTCTACAGCACACTAACCACATCCATAGAACTACATCAAATGTTAAATGCTGCTTACACAGGGCAGCAATTTCACTGTACCTTACAGGAGAATGATAATGTTCTTTCCTAGCGCATTCTATTCAGATGGTTTTGTGGAGAAATGGATGACAAAGGTTATAAAAGATTATGCTACTGTTTTTGGCTGATTTTTCAAGCTTGTATCTTAAGTGTCCACTATACAAACACTGAAAAATTACCACCACATGCTCAGTGTGAGTAAAAACTTTGATCTTCCTAGCGTTACACCCATTAAGATACAACAGGCATCACAGGTCAGAAAATTTGAAAAACTGACACAGTGATTCCATGGCACCTAAGTATTTCTATCTGGAAGGCAATAATACTTTCAGTGAAGGTCCTCATAGCTATATATTACTAATGTGTCTCCAGTGTAAGTAAAATTTGCCTTGGAAATAAGTATGGTCATTAAAATAACTAGTTGGGATTACAATTTATATGCAATCTTACCTTATAATGGAAAAAATATCCTATATACCATAATGTGTTCCCCGAGATGTAAAAAAGGGAGACCCTCATTTCTGAGTGTGAGGGAAAGTAACCTCTAAAAGACCAACCAAATAATGTCATAAATTGTCATGAAAAGACTTAGAGACTCACTTATCATCAGTTTTTCCTCCAAGGCAATATATCAATCCATTGTTTGAGATGGTAGCATGGCCATATACTTTGATGGGTAGTTTTTTGATCTCACCCCATTTCATTGCCCTGGAACAAGAAGAGTATCACTGTTAGGCTCTTTCAACTAACAGTGGGCTATTTACACGTTCTCAGTGGGAATAATTGAATTTTAAACATACACAGGATCATAGCACAATACTGAATCTAGAGACTCCTCAGTGCGAAGGTCCTTGCCAGCAATTACATAGATCTTGCTGTCGGACTCTCCCAGGCCGAAGAGACACCTGGCTGATGGCAGTGGAGGAAGTGCAACCCACTCACCAGCGACGCTATCCAGCTGAAAGAGCATCAGAACAGGAAGTGTTAGGAAAGGCAAATAGTAAAAATCCACACAACAAACACTGTTCCACAAAATTGCACTTGGCATCTCTCAACAACTCATCTGCTTGACTGCAACCTGCCCTTCCTTCAGTGCAGCTAATGAGTGATGACTTCTACCCGCCCATGCTTCACAGTGCTAAGACCTAGCAGAGTCAATGCCAGGCAGCTCTCTTCGCATCTGCTCAACCTCACTCAGCCTCACAGAGTTTCTTTGCCTCTTTGTTAAGCTCTTCTTCCTTGTTCAAAGGTCCCTCACTCTCTGGGTTCCCTATAACATGTTTGAAAGAACAAGTTGTTCTTCTTCCTGCCTGAAGGGAGCAGACACTCCTGCCATTTCACACCTACACATTTAGCCTGTTGTGCTCATCGCTAGAGAGATGCCAGACATGCTCACACCGTTCCTCTTCATGGTCAGGAAATATTACATGGCAAATGGCACAGATGTTTATTCTCCAATCCCTAGAGCAGAAGAGGTGGTATTTCATCAAAAATAGCCTCAAAAGCTCCTCAAGATCTCTGATGGCACAATGAATAAAACTTTACTCCTAAGCAAAAAAGGCAGGCAGTGCAGCTCCATTGCCAACAATATTGATGTCATCCTTACTGAAGTGCTCTCACAGCTGTCCCAAGTCACATCCCGTATGCTGAAAACACCTAAGGAGAAGCAGCAGAAGGAGGACAGCAGAAAAACAAACAAAACAAAACAGTATTTTGCTAGAACTGTGGTGCTTAATTTTTGTTTTGATCTGAGAACTTACAATTGAACCTGAATGCTCTCTAACATTCAGAAAGAGTATTTTCTCTCTTCTATTGCATAGATATTTGCTTCACAATGTACAGGAAGGGAAGGTAAAATGTGAGTTTGCATGAGCATAAAGGTGAGAGAAAGTTCAGTCAAAGTAATCAGATCTGGGTATAGCTCAGTGACATCCTTTTTCCAGAAGTATGTTCCACAGTCAAGGTCTCTGTGCTGAAATGCATCTCCCAGATTTGATAGATCAGCCCTATTGGACAGGGAGTTTTATTGCAACAGTGAAATTTAGATTCATTACCCCAGTAGCTGAATCTGGTGGCGTAATGAGGAGAAGATATACCCATCACAGATCACAGCATGCTTAGTGAATCAGTCTTGATGATGACTTATCTACTGATGATAGGAAATAAACTAGTCATGCATTTTTGAGCCAGTGGCAGCCTTGTTTTCTCCTGAGTTGCTAGCTACCAAATAAAATGGTAACAGGTGTCTCGCTGGTGGAGAAATGGGGATCACTAAGTGAAAATCAGTTTGGCACCATATTAACATTTTAGAGGGAACAACAGTCCCACGGGTAACAGAGACAAGTATTTTAACTGTAGGCAGTAGCAGCAGCAAGCAAGGTTAAAGATGACAAGAAAGAGAGCAGGATATCAGGAAACAGACATAGACATATAAAGTAGGATTCTGAAAACATCAATTTTTAATATCAATCTCAAGGTTTAATTTTTCAGAGACCCCTTTCCAGTAGACTGAGACTATTCAGTTCTGGATTCTATATATTATGACATCAACACAGTATTTCTATTAGAATAATATTTCTGTAACAAGTTTTTCACTTTAGTGATTAGTGTTTTACACCTACATAATAGTGCTAATCCCTCTCTAGCAAGCTAGACTTCTCTCTCATAAATAGAACAAACACCTGAAACCAACTGTTTCACTGTGTGTGAAATCAGTGAGCCATACTCATATAAACACTTAAGATTTGCATTTTCAAATATCTGAAAAAATCTTTAAAATTCTATCACTGCTTATCACTCTGCTTTATTTTCTATTGAAACAGGACTTACTTTCACTCTTTTAGGCCAATGTGCCTAAAGACAGGACATGGCCAAGAGCATATTCCATAATTCACCACAAAATAGTTTAAATATCCCCCAAAGCATGTGGCCAGGTAGCTAAAACCATCACAACATTAGTTTATTGTGTAAGCCTGCTAGATTGTATTTTTGCTAATTTTTCTGATATATGTTGCAGAATACAGTTTGTATTAGTTGGCCTTATATTTATACAGATTCACAAAGATATAAAATGACAATCTTGGTTGAAACACAGTATTTACTGTACTGACATTGACAGTTTGCCAAGAGAAAGAACAACCTTCTACCTCTAAATTAGGTATTTCAGAATGCCCTTAGGTTTTCAAATGTAGATGCAACAAAAGGGCTTCTGGAATTTTAGTGACAAAAAAGTGGCATTTAAAATATGCACATTACTGCTGTAATAAAAATAATTCAGATGCAAAAAAAGGAGACATCTTATTAGATCTGAAGCAGCTAAGCACTCAACTTTCATGGATGTTAACAGAAATTCACAAAAGGTATTTTACAACGATATGATTAGGCTTAAACTTAGGCACCTGTACCATGAGAAATCTGGGTCTTAAACAATAACAGCCAGTGCCTAAATATAATATATTAATCCTTTTAACCTTTTCTGAGATCTCATCAGGGGCTTGATCTTGAGAGAGAAGATGCAAGTCCCTTGGTTTCATTTATCTTTCGCAGACCGGAATAACTCTCTATAGGTAGTTCTCTCCAGCGACCGTACAGAGACCAGACAACTCACTTGCACAGACCCAGAATACATTTCAGTAACTCTTACAGGCACTTAGTATTGCACCACTGATTACAAAGCTTATACCTGGAAGAAGTATGACTGGAAAGGCTGATCCTTGTTCTCCTCTTCCACATAAAGTCCTCCAACAATGTAGACCTGATTTTGTTTGGTGACTATACTGGAATGATTTCTGGGAATCTGTTCTGCCAGGGCTGCTAGGTAGCATTCGTTTTCAAGAGGATCATAAGCTACTGCAGCAGTGTCGTTAACCAGAAGAATTAGGTCTTTGACAAACATGCCGTGCCTGGGAAGGTCATTTAGGTAGCCAGGCAGTAAATCTTCATCTCCTACATCACCATTCACCTCCCCTTTGGTTGACTTTTCTGTACTTTTGCTAGAGTCGGGCAGTTTTCCAGCAAAAGCATCCTTAATAATCTTTACTTTTTTCTGAAGGTCTGAGTTGCTTTTAATTATATCATCCTTCTCAACGTGTTCTTTGAAATATTTTTCTGGCATAAGACGAAAACGTATGCAGTCAAAAATTTCCCCCAGGCTCTTCACTCTGTTCTCCTTGTCTGTTCGGACCCATCTCATTACTGCTTCAAATACCAGTTCTTCCTTCTCTACATTTAAGCTGTCAGGTGAAATAACTGAGATAAGTTCATGCGGGGCAAGCTGCATGAAGTCCTCTTCTTTGCAGATCTGCACAAAATGATCTGAAACAAAATCACGGGCAGAAAATGCAAGTCTTGGGCAATCAAGCAGAACACCCAGTCGGAGGATGGCCAGGCAGTTACCAACAGCAAGCCTCTTCTGAAGATAGGAGACGCACACAGTGAACACAGAAGGGATCTGAAAGCGACTGGCCAAAGCAAAAATATCTTGCACGTTAGAATCGTTAAGATCAATACTTGCTGAGTAAAGGTATTTGACAATCATATCCAGGATGTTGGGGTCGACATTATCTAGAACTACCTCCTTCTTTTTTTCTTCATTTTGCTCAGATAAGAAATACTCACGAAAATAAGGGCTACATGCCGACAGAATCAATCTGTGGCAAGGCAGGCTTCTGTCACCAGCTTTTAGAGAGCAATCTATAAACTTTTTCTCTTCAAGGAGTTCCTTGAGGCCATCCTGAAGAAGGGTGGATTGGTAAAGTCTGAGCTCTTCAGTGAGTTCCCTTTGGGAATCCATTTTGCAAATACTTGGGAAAGGGGAGGGAGCAGAAAGCTTTAGTTGTTGTCTGCCCAAAGGTCTGTCTGTAAAAAAGGCAGACCAATGTGCTTTGCCCAGCATGGAGCCTCTGCAACTTAATCTCGCCAGCTAATTATAGGTACATACTCTTACAGGTTGGAATTTAGGGTGGATGGTTTGGAAAAAGAGTTGCTCTTGCAGCTGTCAAAGACTGAAAGAAGCAACTGTTGCTTTTAGTCACTATGGTCAGGTTTTGCCATCATTCTCCACAATGAATCAATGAGATTACGTGCAACGTAAGAAATTATTTGAGTTGAGTAAGGACAGCAGAATCTGACCCTCAGTGAGACAGCCATGAGCAAGATTGTAAATATACATGTTACCAAATATTCTGAAATAGAAATATTAATCAAGTTGTCAGCTACAACTACTGTTCACTTTTTCAGAGCTGCTTAATACTTCTCATTGCTGCAGTCATAAAGATGTTAAAAAACTCCAGATCTTTACATCAATTATCTATACTCTAAGATTATTTTTTTACATACCCATATCACATCTGCAGTTTCATCAGATATTAATACTATAAAATTAATTTTGAGCTGCTTCATAATATCCATTTGGTTATATTAATTTGTAAACAAAACCCTACTGTTTAGACATAAAATATTCAGGCAAAGTTCTGCTTTCAAAAATAATTTTAAATTAAGTTTCCACTCCCCCTTAATAAACATCATTCTTAATTTCAGATAATCTGCAGACATTATCAACCCTTTTAAATTCAACTGCACTGAAAATGGTGTTAACTGCTGTTAAACAAAAGCAAAAACAGTACATAGGAAAGGTAGAACAGAGAATTAAAAACATGTAATCCACCATATTAACATTATTTAATGGATGTGTAATTTAAAAAAACCTAAACATTTCTGAATTTAAAAACTAAAAAAGCCCCAAATCAGACTAGTTTGAAAAGTGAATGTGAATTTAGAAAAATTATGCATATGTTGAAGGTTTCACAATTTAGACTGGGAACGTTTATATTTTTATTAAAGGTTGTCATACACATCCAAAACATTTGCAACTTTAAGTTGTTTAATGTACCTTGATGAAGGACTGTATTTTGCCCAGATAGAGAATGCTTTTTACCCATATGGTAAAATGTTCTTTGAATGTAACAGAAACAGGATGAAAACACAACCATTTGAATGCAAGAACTACAACAAGGTATAACATTATCAAATTTTATTGAAATCATAGTGATTTTTAATATAGGTAATATTTCATTAAAATACATACTTTGAGAGATTTTCTACAAACACGACAATTATATTCACACCACAGTTACTTTACTGTAACAGTCAGCTGCTAAAACAACAGCTGGGAGGAGAGCTCATTTGACTTTTTCCACTTATAGAAAATAGCGCAGAGGTCTTATCTCACTAGAAAACATAACAGCTGCATCTTCCTTTAAACAATAAATGACTCATTTCTCTCTAACACATAACATCATAAAGGTCTAATGACTCAGACACAGAAGCTATTTATGTGTGCACTTTTTTTCTAGATCATTCCTTTAAAAGAGTTCTCTAGAAAAAGAAAAGGGGGGGGGGGAATCTGTATAAGGATACCTGGATTACAATTAAGTACCTGGAATGATATGTGCTGAACATTTAACAAAATTATGAGACATCAAAACTAGTATTTGGAACAGTATTGCTTTTCATTAAAGCTATTGGTAACACAGCACCGCTGCAACGACAGAGCCAACATGCCTAGATACAAAATGTTCTACATATGATGATATTTCTATGTTGCACAACATTAAGCAAGTTATGGAAATTTGATTTTGATATAATCATTATGGGAAAGTACGTCACTGTGTATATTGAGCATCACACTATACACCACACACTGCCCTACCCCAAATGGTGGTCTCCATGCAGGTAGGAGGTGGCTGCCTTTTCTGACATTCTTCCAGGTAAAATGGCAAAAAAAATGGTGGCTACCTGCCATAAATGGTGGCTGAAACACTATGGCAGACCCTGTGTTGTTAGGGGCGGGGGCTTCCTGCTCTGACCACCTTCTGGGCAAAGCAGGATGGGGTGGCTGGTCCTGCCAGTCACGCTCCTGAAAACCCCTGGGGTACAAGTGTGTCAAAACCCGGAGTCAGCCAGTCACAAAGCACTATGAAAACGTGGGCTATGACATTTCACATAACGGTGGCTGAAATAAAATGGCAGCCACCACTCATGTGGTGGAGAGAGACTTGCAGCTCCTTACGGCCTGAAACAGGAGGGTCTTCTCGGGTCCTCATACCATGTGACCCGACAAAGGGTGGGACTTCCGGAGCTTGTGGAACAGGGCCCTGACTGCGGGCGGGGCTTCCAACAGCAGCTGGGGCCCCGCCTCTTCCCATATTAGATATCGCTTGTCCTCTCACTACTTACAGAAACAGTGTATTAAATACAAAGCTTTTACACATATGACGGTTTTGAATAATCTTTCCTTTATGACATATCCTGAGGGCATACTATCTAATATTTGCTTGCTTTTTAGCTTTGGCATATTCGTTCTCTGCTAGTCTGATATTTCTAAATTATCTTCTACAGATCTCACAAGCCCAGTAAGAACTGAGGGTCTTTCCTCGCTTAGGAAACAAACACGTGCCACTCTACATCAGGTCATTACTTCTCAGAGTCCCTGAAGTGTGAATCCATCCTTTAGCTTCTCAATTGCAAGTCCTAGTTCTTCTGAAAAAACAGGCTCCCCATCATGTTGCTTTTTTGAATGCATGACATAAGAGAGGAAATAAAATAAAGCAGAGGGTACTCTTTAATTTTACTGTCCCATTTTAAGAACATGAATTTGGTAGTATGACAAAAGATGTTCTTACCTTGTTTTCATCAGCAAAGTAAGCCTGGAAAAGAAAGAAAGAACTCATAATCTCAGGGACAGAAAAGTCTAAAACCAAATCTGTTAATAATTCCTTGGGGTAAAAATTGTATTTGATAAATCGTCTTCAACAAACCAGTCTGTATGGTTTTTATTTTTGTAACTTATATTGTAAACAAGATCAGTTTTTTCTATGTTGAAATCATTTACAGAAGAGTTCTAACAGAAGTTGGTGATTATGTTGTTTTCCACTAAATACCAATCTTTGAATTTTCCATCATAATAAACAAAAAGTTTTAAATGGTAAAATTTTCAGATTACATCTGTTACATTGACAAATACTTTATAGGTAATAAAATGTTAATAGGAAGGCAAACTGACAGCATTCTAGCATTTTCTGCCTCATGTGCAGCAGTATTTATTATTCAATTTCAAAAACTAACTTAAAATGTATAGGTAGTATCAAAATTCAGTTAACATCATACTTAATCTAAGAAATGAACACAGAGTAACTGAAAAATTAACCAAATTTTTCTACTCTTAAGACAGAGATCTGGGAAAGAGATACAATCTTTCTTATTCTGTGTGTGCAGAAGTTCAGGCTCAAACCCCTCAGGAAACCAGATCTCTGAAAATATCCCCAGGTCTAGAAGTCTCTGGACCAGTGGGCTCTAGATCTTCTTATTTACTAGAAGAGCCTGGTCTTGCTTCAGCTGCCCCTATGGACTGGCGAGGGGCAGCAAAGAAAGCATTTTCCTTCTCAGCTGGATCTCATGATATACAAGACTCTACACTGCAGTCATCAAGTGTCATGGAATATTGGTGTGGAGCCACTCCTTGAGTCCTGGACAGTCTGCCTCCTATAGCAACCACCTTCTAGTCATTTACAGCTTCCAGTTTTTCTTTTAGAATATGCACAGAACAGTTATTTAATCCAGCTGACAAAGACACCAACAGAGCAAACAGAATCTACCTTTAAGGAAAAGGTAAAAGTGTGCAAAAATGAAAAGAAAAAAGGCAAAAAGTGAGGAAAAAGGAGGGAAAGGAAGAGATTAGAGCTTATCTGCAACAGTAAATGACAGCAAAAGAAAAGAAGGTGGAAATAAGATTGGTGCTAGACTGCTAATCTTCCAAATTTCAGAGATTAATTAAGAAAACATGTAAATTGTGGATGTGTCAAGACTAGCATTAAAAAACTTGTGCAGCCTACCTGTGCAGTCAATTGTACAGACAGGTGTTACTGGGTTGCACAGAAAATTTGGAAAAGTCCTAGAAAGAAGGTTATCAACCAACCTAATACATTAAAAAATAAATTTTCCTGAAATACTGGGAGACAGATACTAATATGATTTTCTATACTGGTATTGTCAGGAGTACAAAGACCATCAGAAGTGACTCAAAATTATCACTGCCTTTCTAGAAATCTTTCAAGATTGAATCTTAGATGAATGTTGAGTGTATAGATATCAGTATCTATTAATCTGCTCCAAGAGCATGAAGACTTGTTTTAATATAATGTATCTGATTATATTCTACTGCTGGTTTTCAAGCTATTCCTGACCTTAATGTATTAAGAAGCAACAGACAACTATTACTTTAAATATCGACTACAAACTATGAGTAATAGATTGTTCTTAAGTTAAAAATCCATACACAAAATAAATACCTGTAGTAATCAGGATTTTGTATAAGAGGCATGTAGGTGTGTTTTAAATATAGGAAGTTCAGTTGTAGCATATCTTTAATAGAGGATTACAGCTGTACATTGCTTACATTTGAATAACCAAACAAGAACTATTTTAATTTTTAGTTTTCTGTGGAGCAGCTTACCACAAAAGCATCTGTATGTTCATCAGATTCTATTTCTACATCATCTTGAACCTGCTCCACTGTTAGGTCTTCAAGAGGTTGAGGCTGCAAATGAAAACACTGAAGTATGTAAATCCATACATCTAATATCTTTAATATATTTTTATTACTGCTGTAATACACAATATTGTATCAAATTTAAAATAAATGAGTGAATTACCTTTTCTTCCATTTCATAATCCACTCCAAATATAGGGTTAGCTGAATAAACTCTGTGAAGTGAATTAATTTCTTTCACTGCCTCCTGTAGTTTCTCCACAGGGTCTATTTTAAAACCAAGTACATATCCTCCACTCTATATAACAAAAAAAAAAAAGAAGACATATATTTATTAGTGTTGTTTATTAACAACTTTTTTCCCTTGACAGGGATTTTCAGTTTAGTGCAAGCAAATTCTAGTCTGCTGATAAAACATTATCTGTATTTTGGTATTATCTTATAATACCAAAACCATGAGTGTAATAAAAAAAAAAAAAAAAGACAAAGCTTCTCTATGAGGTAAATAAGCTTTTAACTGTTAGCCCATTATATAAATGGGGAAAAAACTTTTTACACGGAAAAACAAAAACAAACAAGGGTGAGAGAAATTCATAAGAGATACTAATGATTTATTTCTAGCTACTCAGCAAATGTTTATTATTAAAGAAGCTTTCAGATACAGTAAATAAGTACGACTTTTTAAAAGTTGTGTTCAAAAGGCCACCCAGAAGGAACACTCTGAGTACCTTAAAAGTAGCCCTATAACATTTCAGAATTAGAGAACTATTATATATAAAAAATGTAACCAATGAAAAAAGGTTATTAAAGCTTCTTACCTGCTGCGAACTCTCTATCACAAGTGCCAAGCCAAACTTTGAGTCTCTTATTTTTATTGAACGCTAACAGTAAAGAGGTAAAAATTGGGTGTTAAAAATTTTGGAATTACCTGACAAAAATCTGCTTTATCTTTTTTCTCATCCTGTACTAATAACTGGCTCTGGAAGGTTGGCTACCAGCATTCCTTCCCATTTATCATAACAAATCTGTACCCCTGAACCTCAGGGAAAAGTGTTTTCATCAGAAGTGGTGAGTAGTAACAGTACATTTCTGAATATCAGGTTCACAGATCATTAATCCCAGTGTACACAGATGACATGAAGCATCATAGTAAACAGTTTGAAAACTGGAAATACAAGCCATTTTCAACATCTGTACCTGCCAATGAAAGCCCCCAATTAATCTGGACAGAAAAAAAATTATGCTGTGGTTCATGCTGGTAAGACTAAATTCCTCCCTGACTGTGGGACAGGAAATCCTAATTTTGGTAGGATGAGAGTTTTAACTGAAGACTTGAACTTATGCCATTTTATTTTGAAAATGGTTGTTTTAAGATACTTACAATTTGTAGGTATGGTATGCTGACATTAAAGCTATCATTCATACTTGCATGCCAAACTATTCTCACATTAGTAATAAAAAATGTTCCCAAATTTCCCTGTTAAAGAAAAGGTATGTTAGAACTGCTTTGAAGTATAGAGCCTTTTTTCCAAACATGATGATTACTCCTGTCCATTTAAACACAACTGGGATACAGCTGCATATTTAATTCAATAAAAGTCATGATTCTTTCCCACCAAAACCAGTCGAAATGCTTCTACTGACTGCAAGGAAGCAAGACCCAATCTTTAAAGGATACAACACCTAAGTGGTGAAAATAGCTGGGAGTACCTACCACTGCAGCAAAGCAGGATCAAAACAGGACGGCAGGCCTCATGGGAGTACATGAAGCATCTGAGTGTTCTTAACTGTACAGATCTGGAATTGGTGTATAGTGTAAGCGTAATGGCATGCGGGTTAAACTTAGGCAATTGTGGAGATGTGTGCCAAGGGAATGTAGAGGAAAGAACTTTTTAGCTTGTCAGGATGGATCCTATTTCCATTCTGGACTAAAACTGCACAGACAGAAATAACAGCTCCCATTTTTTTTCATGGCTTTGGGAAATCCTTGCAACTAATGGCCTATAAAATAATAGAAATGTTTTCTATTTTTTCCTTAAAATCTTTATATTTCCATGTTTTAAAACACAGATTCCTATTCCAGTATTTTCATTTTCCAGTAATTAAAAAAAAAAAAATAGTCTTACACTGTAGTCAAAGCTGCATGTAAACATACAAATATTCAGCAGAGCACTTTGGAAACAACAAAATTGTCTCTCAGGATGATACAGAGTTTTAGACTCATCTTTTTAACAGGAACTGTGTATCTAGTTCCTTGAATATTAGCCAAGTCACGTAGACTTCAGGTTGCCAAAAAGAGACTTTGTTGTACTGAGTAGCAAATACATGGGATCAGCTTCTGCACATGCATCAGCTGATGAACCGAATTAAGGGTAATTCCTCTGAGGTTACAAAACTATAGTAGCATAATTGCTAGATGAAAGCCAAAACATTTTAACCTTGCTATATTCAATGTAGTCTCATTTTTCACTGTACCTGGTCACTGGATAAATTCCAAACTCCATTGATTTTATCATATATTTGTTCTTGTGGTAATAATCTCAGTTGCTTGTTTTGAATCAATGCACTTCTCAGCTTGAGATCACGATACATTTTTGAAGTTTCATAAGCTCTGCAAAAAAAAAACCAACCCCACATTACTATTTCAGTGTTTTCTATTGTCTTTATTATTTTAGCACCAACATGAAATGTGTATTTTCAACTTTTCTTATCACCACGTCACACAAAAATGTGTACTATTACAACTTCATCAACGTAAACTGTTACGTAATTCAGCTTTCCTTAAGGAAGTTATCTTTAAACTCAAAAGGGTTTTTTTGACATCTGTTTCATATCCTGTATTGTTCATGTGTATATACTAATTCTTTCTTTTCCTTAAGATAGTAATCTCCCAGAATCTATTGCAAAGCATAAGTCTTCTGGGTCCCGTATTATATATAGTATGGACATCAAGATTCCTTTATTTTTCAGTGCTGGTTAAGTCACAAACATCCAATACACGTACATCATACACACCCCATACTCTTAAACAGAAACCTATGGTAATGTATTATACACACATTCAGAATTCCCATCTTTAGGTGGGTAACATCCACTGTTTTGTAATCAATTGGAATTTTGACCACGATTTAACTCTTCACTTCCATTATGTGGTCTAAAATGATGGGAAATTATTATAGACAGCAATTATAGATAGAAAATCGCACTGAAAGTAGCTCTTTTGTACTTTTATTTGTTCAGATAGTTTATACACACAAGGTTTATAAACTGTGATCAATGACTAGTATTAATTTTCATTATGCTCAGTTATCTACTGGAATTTGTGATCGTTCTCTCACTTCCTTTCAGAGATTGTGTTCTCCTGTTTTGGGAAAGTTTTCTGAATGTTAAATATGGGCAGTTACATACTGGTCTATCAGCAGTAGTAATCCAACATATTTGATTCACTGAGTTTTGTAAATAAAGAAACACTATTTTAGGTATGCTACCTGTGTACAGCAATAACTGAAGTGAAGAGTCTGGGACTCCCAGGGACAACATTGGTAAATATGAACTCAAACCGTGTATTGTTACACTTGGTCAATATATACAGAGCTTCTGTCTGCCCTCGTAATTTCTGTAAGGAAAAAAGTGAAGTTTAAAATTTTTACAATATAGTAGCTTGACGGTACAGGCAATAAATAACCTTGACATATTTTCTGAATTTTTGTTCTAAATAGTATATGTAGGTGTAATGCTGATTCTACCACTGATCTGCTGCTGTCTTCAACTGAACTCAGGTTTTTTGGAGAAACTAGCAGTTCCATCAACAGTAGAACTAATGAAGCCTGCCTGCTACGTGTTTGCAGTATCATGACTGAAACAGCATTTTTGGTTTTGTGGCTGTCCCAGGAACCTACGTAATCTCCCTGATAGTTCTTTGCTGCAAGTCAAACAAATGGCTTCACAGTTGCATGTAATTCAGGCCATGTATTTGAGATCTTTCTTGCACAAAATTAGTGCCTCTCTAGACATTTGTTAAATTTAGACACAATGAGCCAACATGTGCTTGACTTAAGAGGGGAGAAGAATCACCAAAGAGTGTGATTACATGAGTTTTACTGCCTTAGGAAACTGACTAAAACCACACTTCTATAGAACTGTAAAACTTTCTCAACTTTTAAAACTAAACTTCCATTACTATTCTACTATTGTCCTTGCAAGTAAACTTTTAGATTATTGTTAATATAGTGCAGTAAGTATAAACAATGAATTACAGCTTCTTTTGTTATTTTAAAAAGTATTTTTTGAAACTTACTGAGTTGGCAGTTCTTGTAGTTATATTTATAATGCAGTTGTAACCAACAGCTACAAGTTAGGGGAGAAAAAAAAAGAACAGTTTTGAGAACAAGAAAAAAAAAAGTCAAAACTACAAAGTACAATACTGAATTTTGTAGTACAGCTTTGGCTGCTACTTGTGAGAATTACACATTGTGGCTAATGGTCTAGGTCCTCATCATAAAATCAAAGACTAATTTAAGCAGGAAAGGACCTTGGGAGGTTGCCTGGTCCAATGCTCTTCTCAAAGTGGGACCAACTCCATCTGGCTACTCAGGGTACTGTCCAGTTCAGTTTTGAATACTTCCAAAGAAGGAGATTCCACAGCCACTCTGGGACTGTGTTCCACTATTTGATTGCCACCATTTGTGAATATTTTTCTTCTAATATCTAATCAGAATTTCCATAGTTTCAGTGTTTGTTCCCTCAAGGTCTGCTTCATCATGATGTCGCCTGTAAATTTTACCTGTATAAATAAAACTTTATACATTGATATGGTACTTTATAGAAGAAGAGCTAAGGACATGACAAAGAAAAAAACCAGCAAAAGTGGAGAAGAAACTAAAAGAAGAAAAACCACTTATAAATTTCACGTTGCCTCTTCTATAGTAGTGCTCAGATAGGAAATAAAAACAAAGCATCCTAGCCATTCTTTCCAAAACAAACGGATGCACTGAAATAGTGCTGGGCTAAATCTGACTGTAGATGACAATCCTGCTGCTGATACTGTTACCAAAAAAAATAATCAGAGAACTAGAATTTGCTTTGGGAAGATTCTGCTTCTCCAAAAGCTCAGATGTAGCAGCAGTTCTGCAGGTAAGCATATTCAGTCTTTACAGAATTAATACTTATGAAAATACCAGAAAAAGACTATTTCCTCAGTTGCTTACAAGAATTTTTTTAAAACTAGAAGAAACAGAAATGTTCAAAAATGGCATAAAATAATTTTTATTTTATTTTATAATAATGCAATTGCACCTTAAAATAATTACACCTTAATGTAAGAAATAATGCCTTATTGTGAAAGCTAGAGAGTATTTTAAACTCTAAAAGATATAGGTTATACTTCCTTGAGCTTCTATAGGGCTGAACTACTCCCTAAGTTTCCTTGTAATCTCCTCTAAAAAGGTCTATTCTAAAACATAAATACACGAGCAAGCAATTATTTTTGAAAATTTTATAAATACATATAAAAGTAGCAGTGTGTGTGAATGCACTTATATGAAATAGCTAATGCAGAACAGCAAGCAGGCAAAGGGTGTAAGTTTATATACATTATGAACAGAATACAGATTTTCAGTGTTGACTGGCTGTTGGGAACTGAGCACTGGAAATAATTTGGGTACAAGTGAGTGCATCCTGCCCCTTTTTCAGCTAATTAAGCATGAGTAGACTTCCTAGTTACTCATATAGTTAGAAGCTTGATTAGCGCTTACAGTAGTAAATTCAGAAAGGTAGGTACTGGTGAGGAATAAAAACTGTCGGACAATACAGAATGTGAATAAACAGGTGACAACAAGAGGTACAAATAAAGCAAAGCATGAAAAAACTCAAACTTGTTTCTTTCTAGGAAAACGAATGAATCCCACATAAGCCAAACGAAAAATATGTCTGAAGTACTCTTCAACTTCTGTTCTGAGAAATTAACAGTTAATATTTTGCTATGAATTATTATAACAGTTCCTATATTACAAATGGATTCTATTAGTAACAGTTTATTTCAACTGTACAGAGCAACAGAGCTATGCTTTTCCATACTGTAATCAATACTATTGTCAAAGAATAGCATGCAACCACAAGGAAACACAAAATTTGCTTTTGTTTAACAGGAGATGATACTTACAGAGGTTGACTCTGGGCAGTGACAGTGAACGCCATATAATCCGCAAATTTGTCACAAGCAGTCTACCTGGAAATAAAGTGTGCAGATATTTTTAATCTGAATAAATTTCATAAAATTAAATGTTCCATTCTGTGGTACATATTTTACCTCTAGTTTTGAAACACCAGAATATTCCTTTGCCTTGATGGGAAAAAGCAGAAAAACAACTAAACAGGGTTTTTTGTTTTGAATGTTAGGAGAGAAAATCCAGCGAGGAACAAATGAAACCTCTAATATATAACAAAATTCTCAAAACCAAACCCAGAACAGTTACTGATTTCACATCCATCTGACTTTGGTAAAAACGTGGAGACACAATCAGTGCAGAACTGTTCTGGCTAGAAGGGGAAGGCAGTGAGTTAACTATCACAGCTGTCTTCATGAATAACCTCACCCCTTTGTCACATGCAAATTTCTTTGATTCTGTACCCTGTACAGCAGCAACACATCCAATGCCAGGAGGGGTCATCTCATCATGCTGGCAGCTTCATGCCCTTGCACACTATATATATTCCTTACTGATTCGGTTTAAACCAAGTTAGGAAACACTAAGCATTAAACATGATTACAGCAAAAGATCACCAAAATGTGACCATTATAAATTGATTATTCTTACATGGCTTTCAATTCTAAACAAATTCTGAGATAAGATTATCACTTTCCTGTAACTTTGAACAAGGGATCCTATTTGAAAATACTCCAAGGGGAGAGAGATCTGTGAAATAGGCAGGATCTGTCTTCTGCAACCACTGACCACTGACACCAGGTTCAATGGAAACCACACAAGGCTTTCATGAACCTACACAGGTTAAATATTAGAAAAATTACAATTTCCCTGAACATGCAGTTACCTCTGTCTCCATTGTTTCCTTTGGTATCTTCAACAGACTCTAAGCAGTCTATAAGGACCTCTCCAGGTCTCATTTTCATTTGTCTAAAAGAAAAAATACAAGAAGAAAAAAATTACCTAGTGGAAAACAGATTAGATTTATCTTCCAAAAGGTGGCCATTTCTATTTTCTCAATCACTTTCCTTTCTCCTTTTTTTGCTTAGTGCATCATACAATGAAAAATCCACATATGCACACATATACACAAATCAACATTATATACCTGAAATTGTTATCACTACATCTAGCATATGAAAAATATTACTGCCTTATTACTACATTATAACTGTAAATAAAAATTTAGGTAGCAAGACCAAGCAAACTATACCCCAAATAGGGAGAAAGTGTGTGAAAATTGGGAGAGAAAAGCAAAAAAGTTGCATTCACATAATTTTTAATGGATAGTTTGTTGCCTCTTACTGTTCATTTATAACATAAGGAGTGGAACTGGACTCAGGAAAGAATAGATGCTGGCAAAGGAAATCTCAAATGTATGCTGACATGTGAAATTCTCTATTAAATTTACCACAAAGGGTGTAGGGGTTTGTTTTGGTGGGTTTTTTTCTTGTATTTTGCTTCATTTAACTGGTCTAACCACTTAATTACATAACAGATAATCTTAGTGTGAATTGTATTGTGTAAAGCTGCCAAAACTCTTCAGTGTATTGGCATGGCAGAAACAAAATGCATTATCAGAGGGGAATTCCATGAGATACCACTGGAGATCAGGATTGAGACACTAGGTATGGACTTAATACATCACCAGAACAGCACAAAAGACAGGAGGTACCAAGAATAGTAACATTAGCATTAAAGCAAATATGGAAGCAGGCCCTGTCTACATGACAATTTTACAAGAAAATAAGACAGAACTGCTTAAACATACAAGATACAATTTCATGTTTCTAAAATTACTGCAGGCAGCATGTCTGAGGGACAAGGGGTGTTATCTGTAAGGTCAACTGAGTAGGAGGGAGATGAAGCATGATAGTACACTTTCAGCCTCCACCCCCAAAAACCATCACCAACCAGCTGCTATTTCTTAGCTCTATATTACAAAAGCTATGCAGGGTCAGGCCACAGAAGCTAGAGCAGAAGTTTTATGTCTCAGATAAGGCTGACAGCCCGTCAGAGGTCAAGGCCCACAGGAGTGAGGAAGCACTGCCGCCACGAGGACGGACGTGACAACCCTCCAGCTCCGGCCCCTCAGAGGCTGAGCAGCCACTGCCCGTTCCCGTGAGCTCAGGCTGCCAACACCACGGCAGGGACACCGAGTCCTTGTTACCAGTGACTGGTACCGCCTCCTCAGACACACCTTCAGTTTGTTTTTACTTCTCAGTGCCAGGTAACGCTACAGGCTGCTGGGAAAAGAACACCCTTCCCTCAGTCCTTAAGTGTGCAACTTTTTTTTTTTTTCCTTTTGTTTTACGACTGTAAACGGTGACTGACCGCACCTACCAACACCTGCCCAGCCAGGCCGCCTAGGTCTCGGCGGCCACACAAGCCTTTTCCCGCCCTGACAGGAAAACACGCTCGCCCCGCGCCGCCACCCCGGGAAGGCTCCCAGCATGCACCGCGCCACTGATGGCCGCCGCGCCCAGCCTACTGGGGGGCAGCGCTCAGCCTACTGGCAGGCGCCGGACGGGCCCGAAAGCCCTGCTGTAAGGGCGGGGCGGGGCGACGACACTCACTGCGGGGAGATGTCGAAGCGGACATCTCTGTCCTCCCACAGCACGTCCAGCACGGCGCTCATGGCTGCCG
>NW_020799107.1:16478809-16539426 GCF_003259725.1 Athene cunicularia
CTGGGCTGGGTGCAGCTTTTCCTCGCCTCTTAGTTTTGTCTGGTACAAGGTAACAGCTGTATTGCCGTGGGCGATTGTTAAACCGGGCCCCTGTACGGTCGGTAAACCGCAAACCTGTGAAACCCTCGCTTACCCGGTAAATTACAGCTTTTAAGTCCAGTGTTTTTTGGATTTGTTGTGTTTTGTGTGGGTTTTGTGTTTGGGTTTTTTTTGTTTTGTTTTGGTTTTTTTTTTTTTTAAACTAGGTGGTATGTATCACATTTTTAATTTGGAATAACTTGAAAATTGTATCTAGCCGAATTTTAAATGTAGTATCCTACCACTTTCAACTAAAAAAAAAAAAAAAAGTACGAATCACAGGAAGAAACTTGTCCTTTGACAGTTCTTTTCCCTGGAGCTGGTCCCTGAACTGGAGAGGAGCCCGCTGCCACCCATCGAGAAGTCGATACAGTCTCGATGAAGTAAAAAACGCCGACGGTGCTGCCAGTCCTTCCTCCTCTTTCTCCTCCCTCCCCATCTCCTCCCTCCTCCTCCTCTCCCTCCGCCCCGCTGCCTCCGGCGGTCACCGGGCGGGCTCGGCGGCGGCGCCGGCGGGGGGGCGCTCTAGAAGTAGGACGGGTAGCGGGTGTTTGGCTTGAGGCTAAATTCCATCTTTTGTTGATATTCTGAGTTTACCATTTGTTTAGGGAAAAAAACCCACAAACCCAGCCAAAAATGATCATCGGGTTTCATACGCAGGAGTCCATAATCAGAGATGTGCAGTCTTGTTAAGGGCTGTGGCAGAAATCCAGTTACATCATCAGGAGCACATTACACACAGCAGGTGTAATTTAGCTCTGAGGTTAAGTTTTGAGTCCTGTAAAGGTACCATTATCTGTTCTCTATCCTGGCAATAAAACCAGAAATCTTTTACTAGAAAGAAGCTTTTGAGTATATAAGTCAAGTAATAGGAAATACATCATATACAGGCAAACATAAATGTAAAAAGCAATATGGTAGTGATGGGCAATAAAGAATAAACTCTATGCTGCATTTGGTGTTTTGGACATAAATTTAAAAAAAAAAATTAAGAGATTAAAATACTAAAATGCATTTAAAAATTAGACTTGGCTTTCAGAAGAGAAACATGTCAAGGATCACTTTAGACATGGAACTAAAGTTAGTGATGCCAGCTATTGGCATAGTTACTCATATAAGTCTGTGGATGTGTTTTAACTGTACTTGTCATTTATCTTGCTAGCTAATGGAAATGGAGGAAAATTTACAGAAAAAAGGACTAAATGTAACTGCAAAGTGGTTGGGAAAGGTGGGTAGCTGAGTCACCTCCCTGTCTTCCGACCTGGAGAGCACATAGGCCACAAGCTGATGCACTTGCTGTATTTATCTGTACTGAGTAGTGCTCTGCATGTAATTTGGAAATTGATATTTTATGCTTGAAAGATTAAAGTAGGATTTGTAGGAATGCTTTTGCTTAAAAAAGTGAAGTCTTCATTGCAGAATCCATGCCAAATATCATATTTCTGTAACAGAGAGAAATGACATAATTTTAATGACCAAAGATTGCTTTCCAAAGCCACATATATTATTTAAAATGAGGTATAGTTAGGGATTGTATAATGATAGTATTTAAAGATCTACATGAAGGAAGGGCAATTACTATGGCAAATGTTACACCTTAGTAAAAAGGAAATTTTTTACTCTTGACACTGCTGAAAAATTGCTATTTTGTTACACAGGGACTACATCATACAATATACACAAAAAGAATGAAAGTGAGCTTGCATAGGTACAGTTTTTTTAATGAGTGAACATACAAATTCATAATGTTAACATTATTTAAATTAGTGGATTTGGTTTTACAAACAATGCTGAATACTTGATAACAAACCCAAACAATCAATAGCTTCAACTTGCTCATTATTAATGTAGAGATTAATTCCTACCTCCAGAAAAAAATACACAAGCCTCTCTACATTCCTCTTCACTCTCAAAGCGGTTTGCATTTCCATCGCAGCCACCATACCAAAACTGAGCACAAGCATTGGCTTGTTTATCATAATACCATTTTATGATATAAACACGGCATGACCCTTGATCCAGCCTTAACTTGCATCGGGGGTCCAGGATAATTTCTAAAATAAAGAAAAAAAGGAATAGAAACAATTCAGTTTGTCAAAGTCAAATATATTGCATAGAATTTAACCGTGATTTTATATTTTCTGCTAATGTTATAGAGCAGTTTAAGATTCACTTTTACTTCTGAAGATGTTAGCATTGAAGGCAAGCTAAAACTGCATCTTAGTAGGTCAAGTAAACTGTTCCATTACTGGCATGGTTCTAGTAATGCCAGAAATAATAGTATTATGGCTGTACATACAAGAAAAGCAAACAATATGAATCTGATAATTTTGAAATCTTAAGTTGTGAAATCTAATTATCAGCAACCAGTTTTGTGAGCAACCCAAAACTGTAAGCCAAAGAGCTGTAAACTAGTTGTATCTGCTATTTTTGAACCACAAATATGACCATCATCCATCCACAGTACATTGCTTCAGTTGATTAGTTCTCTTTGTGGTGTGGGGAAAGAGGCATTAGAATAGTGAGAAGAATATAAAACTTTTCTAAAACTTTAGTCTTTCTCTTGTAAGATGTTTGTGCTACTTATCTAATAAAATGATAGTAATTATGTACATACTGATTAAGTTGGAATGTAAAGCTTGTTGGCCTAATGCTTCCTACAGATATGCATTAGAGGACTGCCACATACTAATCTAGTCTCAATCAAAAATACCATGAGATAGAAAATACTTTTCCTTCAAGTTTAATGTTGTCACATTAATATTCTGTCTTTGGCAACTGGTATCTTGACACTTTTTTTAAAAAAAAAGTTATTACCAGAGTTAGAATAATAGTCATGCCCACGTTCCCAGGAAGCATGGGAATGTGTTTCTGTTGCTCTCTTCTGTTACTCCCATCATAATACACTATTACTGGAACTCAGAAGTG
Organism: Athene cunicularia; assembly: GCF_003259725.1. Lineage (NCBI taxonomy): Eukaryota > Metazoa > Chordata > Aves > Strigiformes > Strigidae > Athene > Athene cunicularia. The sequence goes on from NW_020799107.1 coordinate 16,481,816, forward strand.
TGAATCCCCCAAATAATGAACAGAATACATTTGGACATTTCATAGGAAAAGAATCAATCCTTTGAACAGTCAGCTAATTACTATACTTTTATTTTTTTCCCTATTTCTCCTCTGAAGGAGTAATCTGCTTTTTCTGTCCAATTCTGAAATCATTATCTTGTCTTTAATGAAGCTTCCCATCTCCATAGACTGCCCCTTCTTGGCTGACAAATTACCTGCTCACTGGCCCACCTCAGCTAGCCCTATGTTCTTTTTTTGATGCCATTTATGAGCTCTGTCTCAGGTTATAGCTGACTATGCTTCTGCTCTAAGTGGAGCAGTGGGATTTGGAATTTGGCAAGACAAGAACTGGTGAACAGGCTGGACAGGAACTACAACTAGATCTGCTATAAAATCCTGAAGTGGATTCTCTTTCACAGCATGGGCTCATGAAATCTTCAGAGTGGAACAAAATTACTCTGATTTAAAGCTTTATGAAAAGTCAGTATCAGTATAAGAGGGAACAAAATGAAAAAGTAGTTATGATCTATAACCTGGTCTTGGTGTGAGTGCTGCAGTTGAAAGAGATGATGTCATCACTTCATCTGATGGTGATGGTTTAGACAGCAATAATGGTACCACAGCTGCAGGTGAAAAGAAACAGAATGAGACAGTAATTTTTGACCAGCCAAAAATGAAATAAAATGAATGATGATAAAAATACCTCTAGTGTCCACTGTTAGCAAGGATGACTGTTCCTCCTCCTCTTGTTCCTCTTCATGGGCTTCATATACTACCACAGGAGGTACTTTGGTCTGAAATAAGCATTTGATTTTCTTTGCTTTTCAGTTATTGTGAAGTGTCTCAGAATGAACAGGCCCTTCATCACTTAGAGTTTTTCTAATGATTTTCCTTCAAATTTACCCTAAATTCATGCTAAGAATCAGAATTTTAACCTCACCTGGTTGGTTTACCAGGAGGGTTGTCAATCCTAAACCTGGGATATATATTTTTTTAGTTGACCTTTACATAATTTTATTTATAAACTTAAAAATATAGACTACAATTGAGTTTAATTTCTATTCTTAGACTTAATTATTACAGTGTAATTGCATTTTTATAACATGTTTCACACTATGGCAAAAATATTACTGTATTAAACACATCAATTATAATAGTTGTAACAGTATCAGGAATAAATTATAGCCATTAGATAACTGCCTGCATGCAACATCAGAACATGGAACAACCAGCTCTGAGCATACCAAATTAAAGGATCCTGTGTTACAGTACCTGTCCTGTAGAAAAGTAGGGGGAAAGTAATGTATTATATCAAGCATCAGAGAAGGAGATATACATAAAACTTTTGCTCATTAAAGCCTGCTGAATTTTCATACCGGGGCTAATGGTTGAGGAAGATCGCCAAGACTCAGAGGACTTTCTACTGTAGATACTCCAGGTGTCTGTACTGCAAGTGATTGTCTATTAACGTTGTTGTTCTGAAGAATGTAATGTAAAGAACTTGAAGATACTGAATGGAAAGATGGTCCACTTATGCTTGCACCATTTCCATTACGGTTGTATATTAAGGTACCATATTCATCTTCACAGAACTGGTTGACTAATTTGGACTCCAGAGCTGTTTAAAAAAATTTAAAAACTCATCATACTGAGAAATTAAATGTATTTTTTGAATTTGGATTATTTATATACATAACTCACACGCAATTCAGTACTCCTTTGGATTATTTATATGCATCTAAGAAGATTATTTCAGGCTCTCTGGACTATGGCTTTTATTTGTCACAAGTTTGTTAGCCTGTAAGTCCTCTACATGGTACAAAATACAATGAGCTCACCTAAATGTGTTCATCTGAGGTTAGTAACAACTACCAGTTGGTAGTGGGAAAATAACTGCTTACCTTGCTCATGTGAATAACCCAATGAAAAGGGGTTATTTCCCAATGGAAGTGGATAAGCAGAATATACCCCACTGGGTTTGTTTCTGGTTTCCACTCCGGCAGATTTACAGTGAGCACTTACTCAGCTCGGGAAGCTAGTTTAAGCAGCTGTTTTCCTACACACTGTAGGCAACATTCCCTGCCTGCATGATGAATCATTGCCCTATAAGGTGACTCCTTGAAAGAAGGGAATATGTATCTCTTAAGTTCCTACTACTTTGTACCTTGTAATTAATACTGATCAGCATCAAAACATAACATATCCACAAAGATAATGTTCCCCCACCCCATTCTGAGAAGCATCAAATACAATAAAGAATAAAACTGCAATGAACGCACCTGGAAGGGTATTAAAGTCATCAATGAGATACATGTGTTCTCTGTCTGGATCTGAAGCAATCAGATTTAGTTCACGCACAAACTCAGCCTGTGTGGGATCTGAAGTATTTACAATTCCTATAGCATACATTTCAATGTTTGCTGCATGAGCCTCTCGAACGACAATATCTAGTTTTACAGCTTCTCTCTTGTCTGCTTGGCCATCTGTTAGCACAATAGCTACTTTTCGCACTCCTGTTCGAGCACCAAAAAATCCTTCCTGGGTTGCTTTACGGATAGCAGTTCCAGTGTAAGTCCCTTCTCCCATGTATTGCATTTTTCTAATTGCTTGTTTAACATCCTGTTGAGTTGTGTATTTGTTGAGACCAAATTCTAGCCGAACTTCTAAACTGTATAACACAAGGCCAATTCTGGTAGCATTTCTGCCTACAGTTACTCTGTCTACTAAAGCAGTTACAAAGTCTTTGATAATCTCAAAGTTTTCTGGTCCCACACTCTCAGAGCTGTCGATCACAAATACAAGCTCCATGGGAATTTCCTTACATTTAATACCACAACCTGCAAAAGAGAAATAAAAAACCAGATCATGATGATTTGGAATGCTTTTGGAAAGAAGAAGAATGTAAATATAATGAAGAAAAAATAGAATCTGAAATTAAAGATTTTCTGAGTACTTACCACATATCTCTTTAATTAACTTAATTATATCTTCTCTCTGGATATGAAGAAAATAAATATAAAAATATTTTACAATTTGCCTCTTTCAAATGAGGTATAATATTGACACTACTAAATAGTTTGTTTATAATGAATATCTGTGTTCTACAGGGTTTTACAAAAAATCTTACTATTTAACTCAAACCTGACCTTCCAAACTTGGAATGAGTCCCACATTTCACAATGAACTATCTGTTATGGCATATAAGAATCATTAACTTGACAACACTGTAACACCTCTATCTGAAACAGTTAACTACTGTTATTGTAAAGAATGTTTTGTGATGATTTGGTTCTCATTAAAACTTCAAGTCAAAATCAATTCATATTTTTGCATCTGAATAATCTCCACTGGAAGTGGAGAAATAGACCCAACTTCAGGAATCGTATTGTTTGTAGTCAGCTGGCATATGACAGAGAGCGCCAATACAGAATGAAACTGGGATTTGTCAACCATAGTGTACCTGGCCTGATGTATTACCAGCTTTCAGCTGCAAAAAAAATAGCTGCTGCCTTTAGAGCTGTCTGTTCAGAGAAGCGATAGCTTCTGTGAGACACAAACAAAGTTTCTCGTTATTTGTTACATTTTTTGAAGTGCAGGACAGGCATTGAGTCAGCCTTTCAGATACAACCGTTTGCTACTGCTGCTGAGCTTCCATTATAAACCTCAGTAGTATTTATATACTCACTGACATGCTTTACTAGATTTGGTTCTAGTGCAGTTCATGCTTAGCAGAAATATAATCAAGTTTATAGCTTGATAGACCATGACAGGTTTGAAGATCTTTGCTCTTCATACTCTTAAATACTTTTAAAAAGCTTTCCTGCAGCAGGTACACATCTGTGTCATCTAACATTAACTGTAAAAGAACATGTAGCAGAAAAATACTTAAAATCACCATGAACTTTAAATTCCATTTCAGCAGAAAGTAGATGAGAAAAAAAGTCAGACACCTTTGCGTGGTTTCTTTCTATATTATTACTGAGACCGCTTCTAGTCAGAAAGCTCTTTCCAAAATAATGAACACAGGAAACATTTAATCTGATAGTATCTTTTATTGTTTATATCTTGCTGTAATGGGACTTAAATAATGGAATTTGCTTACTGTTAGGCCTTGCTCTCCCTTTGGTCCAGCTTTGCCCTGTAACAGTGATTGTTAATTAAGTTACTGCAATTAGTTAGTAATATTATAATTCAGAATATGACTTAATCAATACCATTATTAGAACAATATTTGGCCAGTAAGAACTTTAGCAACAAAAAATAGTTTTCTTGTGATATTACCTAGTGCATTCAGTATCTACAACCTCCTAAGGTGGTGAGGTTTTTATGGGAATTGGATGACTTCAAGTCTCCCACTGGATCACTGATTGTCAGTTTACATTAGAAAGGGAGAATCTGTGCAAAGCTTTCCTGTCTACCATGTTGTGTTTGTTTCCTTTCTCAAGACTGTATACCTGGCTGACACCCTGGAATGATCAGAATTCTGCTTCATCACAGGTGAGTCTAATAGGGCCAGTGTCAGGGCAAGAACAGCAATGGTGTTTATGTATCCATACTTAATGGTATGCAAATGTCAGAGTAGAGGGGACCACATTTTGCTTTCCAGCTTTTGGGGACATGCCCATCCAGCAAAAGTTACCATTTTGCCTCACTTCATCTTTTCATCAGCTTTGAGGGAACATCTGAGCTACAGGTACTTGGTAGCCATAGAACAGAATTGCATAGTTTTGTCTTAAAACATGGCAATTGTCTTAAGAAAGAAACCACATCAGTGGGAAGTGGGGTATTCAGCATGGAAATGTCTTCTATTTGCTTTTAAAGGTTTCCATAGTTTTGGTTTCTTAAATTTTTCAGATTATATAGAGTTAAATAGCAAGAAGAACACATAGCCGAGCTTTATTTTTAAGCAGTTTAAGAAAACTGACATGATAAACCCGAGTTACTCACAGGTTCTCCAGATAAACCAGGGTCACCCACATCACCTTTTTCTCCTTTTTTCCCCTTTTCACCTGTAGCTCCTCGATCTCCCTTTAAAACCATATTGGTAAGCAGACAAAGTCCAAGTCAGTTTTTATTACGCTTTTCACATTTCTCTCTAGCTGCCTTTCAGCTTGAATTCACCTTGAGCTTCTGACACAAGTTAGAAATCTATGTTAGAGATCATTTAAATCAACTGGTATTTGTGAATTTCATTAACAACTTGTAGTACTGGCTAAGCATTTTTACAGGAAAAAATAGCTGAAGCAGTTTGAACAATGAACCATCTTGATGGATGAACAAGTACATGCAGACAGAGGGGTTTCATGGGATATTGCATGATGGAAATTATTATCTGTGTCTGAGAAAAATAAGATAACAGTAGGAAAACTGAGACGAAAAGCAAGGACGTAGTTTGAATTAATAGTGGGAATATCACTCTCAGAAACCTTTTGGCCCAGAAAAGGTGTTTGGAATAGCAAACAGATGAATTAGTGCCTCCTGGTTTGATTTTTAGCAGGCTGTGGGACTTTGCACAGCCTTTTCTGAGCTGATGTGTTCACATTCAAAATCTGATTCCAACGCACATTTCTCTTTTTCTTAACGTTGATGTAGTCCCCAAATTTTGCATAGTGTGTGGGTAAAAGAAAGGCAGTGTTATTAAATCTAATATCTGTATTTCTTCTAATTGCATTAGAAGATAAGCCTCATTTGATATTAAAATAAGCAATGCTGAAAGAGACATTCCTATAAAATATAAACACAATCATGTGAATGACTGGGGTTTTCCCAAATTCCCATTCCCTTTTCACAACATTCACATGCCTTCAGCGAGAGCTGACTGTAATGAACATTTTCAGTACGTTGGCTTTGGTCTAGGACATTATCTCTGATTTAGATATCATACCTTCTGTCCCAAAAGTCCTTCTCCAGAGGGGCCTCGTGGTCCTGGCATTCCTTGAATTCCTTGTTCCCCCTAATGATAATCCAGGTAGTGATATTAACCCTTTGTAATCATTCATCATGCATTCATTTTAAAAGGTCAAAAAGAAAGTGTTTCAAACTGCATTTTAAGTAGTATCTTGAGGCACTTGAGATAATGTAGTAGCTAGCTAATATTTCTCAAATACTTCATCAGTATATCTGCTCTAAAGATATATAATATTGGAAAACTACATGATCATTATTTGTTTTAATTCTCCTGCTTCCCCTTTCCATCCCATTTTATTCCTTCTTATTCCGCCTTTCTTATTTCTGTCTTTTGAGTCTGTCTCATCTGATCTATGCTTTGGGTAAAAGAGCATATTATAGGGAAAAATTAATATTACACATAGATTCAGGATGGAGACTCCTTCTCTACCACAGGTGGTAGTTCACATAACCACTTCAGACTGTCTCCGTGAGCATGAGAGTTGGGGAAGAGGGAATGGTATTTTTAATTTTGTAAGGCTATCTTTCACTGATAAAAGACACCCCTGCTTCCTCCTCCCTCGATACACACACCCTTGGGCTTGCTGTTTACAGCAGTAGAGAGAGAACATAACTTTGTAGGTGCTCATGTTATCCTCATTTTCTAGCCGGAGGCTTTCTCATATTAGAAACAATGTGAAATCTCCTTAACACTGTGATGGTCAGATTGAACACCCAACGCTGAGTCTTTTTACCTTAATTCCTTGAATACCTTCACCAGGAGGTCCCAGAGGGCCAGGTGGCCCTGGGCGTCCTATGGTTCCCTAGAGAGAAACCCTGCATATGTTAAATACAATATTCATAATAAAAATACACAATAGATTGTTATACCACCATGTAATTTCCTGTCTATTCACTACCAAATTGGTGTCCTTTTATAAGCAGCGTGGATAAGATTGCTCTAGCTGACAAAGAATCTTTTTATCCTTTATCAGATTACTAAAATCCAGTTTATACTTCAAAGGAGTCACGCAGGGCTTAATGCTCATTGAACATGAATCACCTTGCTGACGGAGATATACATTGCATTGAAGGATGGATTATATTGGTGGGACACTGAGGACTGAATTAAGATTTAAGTGAGGATTATTATTGTTGTGTTAGCTTTCATCACTATTAAGTTTACACAGTAAGACCCATAGACATCATACTGATGTGGCATTGCAAATAAACACTGCTAATTTATAAGGTAACTTTTAAAAGAACTCTAGAGAAAATATTTCAGTTCAATATGTTATTCACAGAAAGCAATCAATACCTACATAGTACCATATTAATTTTATGCCTATATTGCTATTCCAGTATTCCTGCATTAAATTTTCAATTTTGTCATTTGTAGGGATCCTGTGCACATGCCAGTCCTTGGGACTAGCACTGGCTGGGGAAGCACTTCACCATTGCTTAGCTCTGGACCTAGCCTTCATGCCAACATGAACCAAATCTCTGGGACCAATAAGCCACATTGTGCAGGTAATACATTATTTTGTTGCAAAATCTTTGCATTTGACCTTGTTCAGTTCATTTACATCTACATTCTAAAACAGTTCTTTTGTATTAATAGACTTACAAAGCTGAGCTGTAGGAGCATAAGAATTTCCAGTTTGGGAGGTTTCATAGTGAAAATGGGTTTTATAGTTACAATTATTTCCAGATCTTTGTCACAGTGTATATTATAATTATACATGTAATCCTTTTTTCAAGGATTGGTCATCATATTGGTCAATAATCATAATTGGATTATTATTAATTTACTTTATACAGTAAAAAAGGGGAATTAATTCTAAAATAACTCAACAGTATGCCTGTCATTGTAACAGTAGTATAGGCAAGACATGATAATGTGCTTGCCAGGCCATTAATTCTAACCAATGTGAGGTCTGAATAAATTTTTGCTACTCAGTTGCAGCTAATGTCTGTAGGAGCTAAATGTTTTGTCACCAATCTTCACTGCAAGATTATCACTTTATAATTTATTGTATGCAATAGGAAGAAGGCCATGGTTTATGGCTGTCAGCAGAAACATTTTTTCTTTTCTACAAGAGACACTGTATTGTTTAGTTATCTTATTAGTTGGATTAGTTGTTTCTAGTGAAGAGTAAAGACAGAAAACATGTAGATGTGTATGCACTATCACACATTTTCATACTATTCTTTTTCTTTTTTAGAAAATAGACAATGGGAGACATAATTGTTTAAATGGCTTACTTTTGGTCCTGGCAGGCCTTCTCCTGGGGGACCTGGGAGACCAATTGGTCCTCTACTACCGGGATCACCCTGAAAGTTGATACTTCAAAAAATAAGTAGTGAATACCAAAATTTAATTTATCTCTAGAATTCCTAGCATCTGCTGTACTCAAATGGGACAAATTGAGGAGGATTACTGAACAGCAGAGTGCAAGTCTAAACAATGCTAACCGTGAAAATTTCAGTCAGGACAAGAAAGTTATTTGGGATAAACGGTGGCTAGTGGTCTAATCATATTCAAGACATGTACAGTAAATTACACAGGAATTACATTTCCCATATTGTAAAATGAACTCCAGGTTCCCCAAACCAAAAAAAAAAATTTTTTTGCTTGCTGCCTGTCTGTTGAATCAGACTCTGTGTTCGCACTGGCACCGTTCTAGCTTTTTCCCTATCAGTGCCTTCAGACAGCTAGGGGGTTGAGGTTAATGGAAAAAGGGGGTATGTCCTTTTAAGAGACACTAGGCATATTTAAATAGCTGTAGTCAATCCTTCAACTGCCTGTAAAATTCCAGTAATCCTGCAGTCAGCATCAGGATGAGTTCTGAAGTGAAGCTTGAAGATCTTCTATGGGATCTACCTTTTATATATTGACAAATATGTCAAAGCTGGATTTAAAAGGAATTTTGACTGTGACTTATGAGTAGGAATTATATCTGCATGAAGTAGAGTACACACATGCATTTACTCTTCTAGAAATTAAGGTCTTTACCTTAGGTCCTGGTAGTCCAACTCCATCTGGGCCTTGTTCACCAGGAATCCCAGGAAGGCCTGGCAAGCCCTGAAATTATATGCATAGACAAATTATTAATTTAGTTTACAGCTATATTGACTACATGCTTTTGTTATCATTAATATTGTAGTATCTTGAATATACTGTCTCCTAGTGGATCACTGTGGTCTACAACTGGTTGAATTCTACTCTGATAAGCCAGAAATGGTGCCAGTGGCATTTGCATGTGTGTTGCATGTCATGCAGGAGGCTTGCATGCATTTGAAGACAGGAGTCAGATCCAGAGAGGCAGGTGCAGAAGCAATTCTGCATGGGATTGCACAAAAATATCTGAAAGTACTATAAATCAAATTCCAATTTCCATGTTGACATTCATTACTTTTTGTGCCTCCATGTGGCAATTGTATGCACTTTTGCTGTTGTCTTTAGCACAAGTAAATGCTAGTATATCACCAAACTCCCTGACTCCAGCCAGCAATCTTCCTGGGGCTTCCTCACTGCACAGGCATGTAATGGCTAGGGCTGGAGGAGCACAGTGTTGAGCAGACCAGATCTGTAAGGCCAGCACTGCATATGTGTGCAAGGAAGGGAGAGAGGAAGGAGCCTTTTCTCTTTGTATCCTTTTTGTGGGGATTGGTCATATCTACCAGCAAAGTCCTCTGTAAAGGGCTGTAAAGTGGATCAACCAATTCTTTGAATTGGTTCTTGAAGCCACACCTTCAACAACCTAATGAACAGAACTGAGGATGGTTTGCTCTTCTGGCTTTTTGGATAGTAGGTTCTTTTTTAGTGATTCTGGAACATAGCATTGCCCTGAGTTCACACCAATGTATATGGACACAGCTGCTTATCTGGGCTATATTCTTCTGTTTGGAAATAAATTTTGTATGGTCAGGCAGAAGACAGTATCCTACATGAAGATATTGAGGAAACTGATTGAAACATCACTGATACTATAGAAAAAAAGAAGTCCCACTTGTAATATGTTACATCGTGTAATCAGGATGAGCGGAAGACATGGAAAGTCTTGGGACTATTTCAGAGGGAGATTTCTTTTTCCTTCTACGTTGAAATACATTTTCACAGTTGAAGAGCATTTTTAGGCTTTTAGACCAGCAAATCTTTCCTAGCATGTCAGCCATGGAGGCTAATCACTTTGGTGTAGCACCTATTTGTTCCCAATTCACATTAAAAAAATGGACTATAAACTTACAGGTGGGCCGGGATAACCATCTCCTTTTGGCCCAAAGGGTCCGGGGGGTCCTGGAAGACCTCGGTCACCCTGATGAAGGCAGGAAAGACAGCTGAGGTGAATGCCAATACAATTGCTAGCAGAAAACTTTCAATGACAGTGAAACTTCTTTGGCAAATATACTGTAAATTGATTTTATCTGCTAATGTGTTTTACTGTGTGAATTATTTTTGTAGGTTATTAATCCTAGTCTAAAACTGGGATATTTAATAGTGCTGAGGATTTACAGGACCCTTCACTTTTAAGTCAGTAATTTGGATCTTTTTCAAAAGTTGTGTTGTTATTTGTAGCCTACATGTAAGAAGGAATTACTCCAGTCGCATTCACCATATTTTTATCATGATTACTATTCCAGCTTTGGGGGAATGAGTCCAAACTGACAAAAGCCAAAAGTCTAGTATGGGAACTGAATTACTCCGTAGCTGCTTTACGTTAATTCTTGTAACTGAAGATAGATAAACTGCTGCAGAGCATTAGGAAAACCATATAGGTTCTGCACATGCTGTATGTTTGTGTAGTGAGACAAGGGATGTAGGGGAGGGGACAACGGTGGTTTATGTGGCTACCTAAAATACGAGCATGAATAACAGTGGTGAGCAAAGCCCCATGCAAAAATAATTTTAAAAAATGAGACTGTAAAGAGTTTTACCATGTTCAGCTTAGTGCAGATGCGTGTCTGAGAGTGAAGCAACAGCAAAACCACTAATACCAAGAAACAGCAAAAAGTGAAGAACACAGTAACAGAAACATGCAGTGTCGGCTGATTGAAAGAGCTCTGGGCGCTCAAGGCTGAGGGAGAGAGACCTGCAACTCAGCAAAGAACCTGCTTCCTGTTGGTTGATTCCTGATGGATTCCCAGAAATAGAACAACATGCAGTTCTCTGAATTAAGTGGACTGTACCAGAAAAGTACCTAATTCCATTATCATCCTCTCCTGATGAAAATAAATTTAAGGATCTTGAAAACCACTACCTGATCAAAAAGGGATAGAGATTGTTACATGTTTCTCATGCTTCTGTTAACTGTGTTCAGTTCATTCAAAGAACAAGGGATAAGGGCTATTCTCAAAAGGACTGTCAAATTCATTAAGTAAAAAAAAAGGGGGTGGGGGGCAGCATCTTTTTTTTTTTTTAAGAAACACAAGTTTATATGTCCCATGTTTCTTGGTGTTCAGACAAAATCAGCCCTGAAATGAAGACTGGCTTACAAAAGTTGAATCTAGGTAACACTGAGGCAATAGTAGAGAAGTGCTAGAGAGAACTCCTTAGAGATTAGCTACTTGTTCTTCTTCCACTGCTTAAGACATCTCTTCTCACATTGCCACTCTGGCCAATGTTTTGAGATCTTTTTGGAGTCTGGATTACCCTGTGTCAAAATCAGGAATGAAGCAAAGGAGCCTGGCTGAGAAAAATTAACTGTGCTTGACAGGTAGGCTATTGTAAGCACATAAATCAGGTGTTTTCTCTGTATTCACTCTTCATCAGTTAAAACCAGTCATTTTAAGCACATATATCAGGTCTTTTCTCTGTATTCACTCTTCATCAGTTAAAACTAGTCATTTTTCTCCTGGTTCTCTGCCATGTGAAAGTTTATGGTTCATGAAGCCTGGAAGACTGACCATCCATGGTTTTCTGGCTCTGCAAATCCTTATACTCTGTCAGTGTTGTATGACATACATTGTTAAGAACTGTGGGACACTTGGCCACCCTAAGCAATTTGCTGTGGCTTCACTGGAAACCTGCTTTATTTTACAGTTCTACAGAAATGAGTTTACCAATTTAGGAGTTACCTTTGCCCCAGGAAGCCCAAAACCTGGTTCTCCAATTGGTCCAGCAAGACCAGGTAGCCCAATGTCACCCTGCAATGAAGAAAATATATATTCTAGTTATGTATTTTATTAAACACCAATCACAGACTGTGTTTTTTGATTTCTGTTGTACAAATTTATATATATCAAACATAACAGATAATTCTATTTATTGCTATTGCAAGCATTAAACACCAAAAGGAGAAGAAAGAAAAGTATTTTGATATCCAAGGTTATCCAAAACAAAGAAATGAACATAGGTAGGCCACACCTCAAGCTGGCATACAGTTAATACCGGGGCATGGTGGTAACTAGACTGGATATGAGCCATAACTCTGTTAATAGGAAAGATATTTTATTTTACCTCATAAGGCTGAAATTATTTACATGAATAGTGCATGGCCTACTTTACAGTTTTCATGCTGTGTTTATAAGCACTAGGATCTGGAGTGTGGATGTTACCTTTGGTCCAGGCACAGCTCTTCCAGGAGGGCCTGGCATTCCAAGACGTCCTGGTGCACCAGGCTCTCCCTGCAGTGAAGGAGGAACAGCAAAAATGATGGATTCTTCTAAAAGTGGGCATGAGCATCTCATAGAGAAAACATTTATGCAACAATTTATGATATTCCATTAAAATTCTATTAGAATTTCTAATATTCTATTGTATGTGGAGTGAAATCTAACTATTTGAAGAACTGATAACGGGCATAGTTCTGATTTCTCATTGGAAATGAGATTCTTCTCAGTCACTGAACAAATATATGCTATTAGAAATCCCTCTCTTAGTGTATTCGAGACTTGGTCCAGCATTCAAGGTTTCCTGCTCAGCTGTGTAGGTATACTGAAAACATGCATATTTTTCTGTTAGATTTTTTAAATAGTTCTTTCAGTGTACTTTTTTACCCCTTTTTATTTTTTCTCTTATGTGGAATAACACACTCTTGTGTGTATGAAGAGCAAAAGACTTAATCAGAAACTGGAGGAGAAACCTAGAGGAGCCCTTCTCTCACTGTCAGTGAGTACTGAATATTTGAATAGAACCTCCAAATCCATAAATAATATCGGCCATGAGTCAGCGTAAGGGCAAATGAAGTCCTGTCACATATGTACTATCTTCCCAAACATTTCAGCATAAAATTACCAGTTTCAGTGCCCCCTAACTTTTTCCAAACAGACAGGGAAGCAATATGTTAAATGCAAAGCTTTTTTTTTTTTTAAAAAAAATGCTTCCATATGTTTATAGGGATCATGGTGTCTTGCTAAGAGAAGACTTAGATGAACTTCTTTTTTTTTTAATTATTTTTTTTAGAAGGAAGTTCATTCTGGGACAGTTGTTTCTGAGATCTAGAAGAAAACACAGCTTTTGGGGGCTGTTTTACACACATAATGTGACAATAAACCTACTTTAGCTCCAGCAGGTCCAGGCACTCCTGTTGGTCCAGTTAATCCACGTATTCCTCTCTGACCTTGATCTCCCTACAAAAATGGAGAAAACATGTCACACATACCAAATAATATTAAGAATGTGTTAAAGAAAATGAATTGCAGGTATAAGTGAAAGGTAGTGAAGTTCTATGTCATAGCTGTTACACATGAGCTGTTCCTATTGCCTTCAATGGCAAGTCAGTTAACTGTGCTCAGTAGTCGTCCAGTTAATTAACTGACTTACCAGTGAATAGTGTGGAAAAAAAAAAGAACCAAGAGTCTTAAAGATTGCATCCTTGCAGTTGCAAAATCAAGTTAAGTAATACTTGATACTATCTAAGAGAAATCAACCTAAAAAGATCATTCACTCAGAGGTACTTTTTTAAAATTCAAAGGCAAATAGGGCCAGTCAATTGACCATGATGCCATCTCTGGTTAATCAGCTTATAATTCGGGGCAGAAAAAGCTAAGAATAGATAGTGTAAAGTTTGTAAAGGGATGACTGCTATTTAAGCATATTATTAAGCTGTAATAATTACAATAAAAATGAAACAGCTATGACTCATTCTGAAAAAGTTCCAATACAGTAATTAATTTTATTGCAGTATCATGTCATCTGCATGTATTCCCTATCAAAGTAATCTGAAAAGATGGATACCTCGATTTTCCTTCCTACACTATTTTTTAGCCCTTCCAGCTGCTTGCAGTCATGATACTTAATATCTTTATTTCACTTCTATGTGACATTTAATCTCTGTATGTCTTGTCCAGTGTCTTGGACAACTATTTCACAGGATGCAGATGCTGATAGGAGAAACCAGAATTATTTCTCTATCTGTGAATCAGTACAGAAGACCAGTACAAGATCCAGAACCTAAAAGTTTGACTCAGTTATTCCTACTAAGAGGAGTAGTATTCCCAGTTATCTCTTTGTGAAGTTCTTGGACCAGACTACCACAGGTACTGGAAATAGTGAGCTATTGAACTGTTCTGCTGTCATTTAACCAAAAAAAAAAAAAAAAGCATGGAAAAAAGATGTCTTGGGTCGTTTTTTATTAACTTTGTTACTTTAAAAATTGTTTTAGGCTGGGGCTGAAATATACTCTGCAGTTAACCACTTTTAGAAGCACTAAACTAATAGTTTAGAAACCTACTCCTTGAGGTATATTTTTTTGTTACTTTTAACAGACCAAAAAGAGAAGGCTTTGACAAACCTATTCGTGGAACATTACAGTTCTGAATGTCACCTTTAGTAAGAAGTACTCACCTTTGCCCCCTGTATTCCAATCCCTGGAGCACCTTCAGGACCTCTAAGACCAGGTAACCCTGGTTCACCCTTGAACAGAAAAATCAAAGCAGCATTTCAGAGTACTGCACAGACATGGTGCAAGAACAACTCTTCATTCACTTGCTCATTAAAATCATAGACCTTTCAGAGTCAAAGCAAAACTCCCACTGGTGTCAGTGGGCCCAGGATTTTCTTCCCATATTCAGAAGCAACCATTGTAAAACTCTAAGTATATAATTTTAAAATCTAATACAGGGTTTCTAATTCTAGGAAGGCTATGAAAGGTTGCCTGTAGCCATTTCAGTGGTTTCCCTTCTCAGTTGCAGGGTGTTTGGTGGATTAGAAAACCCCAACAACTGTAAATAAGATAAGACACCCCACCCCCCCAAAAATTTTTTCCCAATAAAGGTGTGTTTGAAAGAGAATTTTTTTCACTGAAAAATGTGCTACTTTTCCTCTTGTCCATGAACACTCTTTTCTAGGTTATAGGTATCAGTAGAGAGAACAGTAGGAATGTTTGGTGGGAAGCAGGTAGACTGCAGACAGACATGAACCAACCTTTTGTCCAGGGGCTCCATCTTCTCCTGGAAGACCAGGCAAACCTGCCAGTCCTGAAGGGCCTGGCTCACCCTGACATCAATAAAAAGTAAGTCCTTCTATTAAATGCAGACTTGGTACTATTTTTTCTCTGAATCAAGGAAATCTATTTTAAAATATTTACTAAACTGTATGTATATTTGTAGCAAACATTAATGCATAGGAACCCATATCTTGCCTTTTTTTATAAAGACAACTCTCATGTATCTGGAACTGTCCTCCATATGATTGTTTGAACTGTGGATTTTATCTATGCAATTAATATTATTAGCTATTGACACTCCAGCTCATTCTTAAAAAGTAATCCCATCATTTCATTGTGGCAGCATTTGAAGTAAACATCAGATAGAGCTGACTGTGACATGATGATTGACATATTTATATAAAGGTTCTAATTTATATAAGTCCTGACCTGGTTTTAGATTAAATGGGATCATGTGGGCTCAAATGGGTTTACTCAGCATTACCATATTTTGTGAAATTAAAGAAATCGAACAATTTCTTTCCTTTTCCAACCCGTCCCAGATCCCTAACAAAAGAATAAAACCAGGACAGCCCTGTGCCTTTCCACTATCACAAAAGTACTTTTTCATCTATTCCCATTTTTAATGATAATCTGGCTGTTAATGACATAGAGACTGGTTAATATTTTGGTCACTTTAGCACTAAGATAATGTGGTTACAGCTTCTTCTTCTCTAAGCAACCGTGCTTTCTGCCTAGTAGCACAGCTTGTTTCCCGTGTGAAGGTGTGAGTATGTAGCTGCTGCTTTGTTTACATCCTATCCTGTGTGACAAGGGAAGGACCAGCACAATAAGCACTATTCAGTGCTTTTTTTCACCAGCTCTGGCTATACTTTAGCTTATGCTGGGGACCGTGAGTTCTGGCAACTGTTTAATATTCTGGATGGTTTTCTGCACAGAGCTGTAGGTGAGCTGTATGCAACAGTGACTTGAGCATGGGTCTGGCACATGGAAATTTTCAGTAACAATAAAATCTTACGACTTTTGTACATGTTCCCATTTCTGGAGGTTATTGAAAGTCTGTGTTAAAAATTTTAAAGACTAGGAACCTAAATTTTATGTCTAAACGTATTTTTAAGTGCCTACAGAAAGGATACTCAGGAAACACAAACAAACAAACAAATAAATAAATAAATGCCTCTATTAACAATGTACCTTAGAACCAGGTTCTCCAATACCTCTTTCTCCTGGCACTCCAGTCTCTCCTGGCAAGCCTTGTTCACCCTTAAGTAGGAATTATTTTTTGACAGTGTTATCATGGAAGAATAGAAAAACATCTTCTTCATTTCTTATATTTGAAGAAAGATTAGTGTGATATTGTCTTTAGTACGCCATGTTAAACCCTTGGTCACAAAGACTGGGAATCTGCAGCATGTTTTGAACTGCTACAAAAAAGTTGTTGCTGGAAATGATTAATGCTGCAAATCTATAATTATATGTCCCTTGTGAGTATTTCCCACCAAACTAGCTGATATTTCAGGAGCTTATCTGATACCCACAGACAATTCACCCTTATCTGTCTTTTTACCAGTGGTAAAGCATAATCCTTTCACAATCGCTCAAAATGTAAGAGGTGATCTCTGATGTTACAGAATACTTTACCTGTCATGGATCCTTGATCCACTTATATCTCTAGTTCTTTATTCTATGCTTTAATAGCCTTCAGTCATTCAGAACTTTATCTGTCACCTCTTTCAGAAAATTGTCTTAAATCTCCATTCCAAACACTTCAAGGGTGGTATCTTTCATTAACAATTCTGCATTTTGCGAATCAGTCAAGGCTAAATTATTCTGTTTTCCTTCAGCAAAGGTAATATTCGTTATACTGTGGACCATTCTTAACTGCTAGATACAGTAAATACAGTGTCAGGTGAGACAACAGGCAGAAATACAAGGAAGTCAGCCAATTTGTAAAGTATGTATGTATTTTTCTGGAATGGAAACAGTACAGTGAGGATAAAAATGATACTGAAATTTTGGTCTTCTGTTTTAAGTTTAACTACTTTTTGGAAATGATTCACTGCACCTGATATGATGGAACTGCAGGTTCAAGGCAGACAACCCTTTTTATGGAAATGTATCAAAGGGCAGCTCACTGTCTGTTATGTAATAACTCAAAGGTTCTGTGGTGAGCCAAGTCAAAACCTAACTAGATAGCTAATGGCAGTGCTTTATCAAGGCTTTTCAGTGGAGTAGGATCTACTGTACAGTTTAATAATATTAATAAAGAGAATAATTTCCTGCAGCTATGTCAATACTTAAGATTGCTGTTCAGCACTTTAACAAGTGTAAGGATAGAGACACACCATTTCTTAATCAGGAAACATAACAGTAAAAACAGCACAGTAGCTTATACTTCAGAAAATGCCCTAACCTTTGGTCCAGGTACTCCCTGTCCTGGTAGCCCTCTAGAGCCAGGTGGTCCTTTTGGGCCTTCCACTCCCTGAAAAGATTAGTTAAGTAATTATTAAAAGTAAAATATTCTCTGTTACTGCACATTTAAGTGTGGGGTGAGGCGAAAGTGATACTCTGCACCTTCTCTCCTTGAATTCCAATTCCAGGTAATCCAATTGGCCCAGGTAAACCAGGAGGACCAAATTCACCCTGGCAAACAAAGTACAAATACTTAGTTGAGTAAAGATACAGAAACAATCTGGGACAGCTCCCATCCTAGTACACATTGACTTAATCTCTCCTGAAGTCAGTGAAGCTGGGAATCTGACCTTTTATCTTTCATACATGCTGGTTCAGTTGCAAACAACTGCTAGTCTCCTTTTCCCTTTCTCAACCTTAACTTTCCCACAGAATCAAATTCTTTTTGTAAAATTTCCTATTTTAATATGAAGAGATGTTAAAATAGGTTGGGAGAGTTTACTGGGCATAAATCTCCCTACAAAATACCTTATTATCCAGGGCCTATTGTAGATTGCTTGCCTCATTACACCTTTTGTAGTGAATATCAACCCTGCATTTTCTGTGTTATGTAGATTTATTGGCACTTTGTTAATCCCCTGGTGTATTTACTGCTCACCTTTTCACCTTTTATGCTGATGCCTGGAAGCCCACGAGGGCCTTTTGGTCCATCAAAACCACGGTCTCCCTACATGAAAAAATAATATGTTGTTAACTGTGGAAACACACTCTGAAGTAACTAGAGACACTGTTTGCTCTGTCATCATGAAAATCAAAATGAGAAGAACCGGAAAATAGCTCCTGGATCTGTTTTCCAGGATAACAGAGGTCACCTTTTCAAATGAGCTTGCTCTGCAGTTTGAAATTGTTGGTGAAAGAGCTGAACAAGCTTCTTTTTATCTTTCTGCTCACCTTGATTGCTTAATGTCCTGTCCTGCTTTCCCTAAAATCAATGGCAAAACCACAACTGATTTAAATGTCAGCAGAGCTGAGTAATGAGACTAACTGAAAGCTGAATTCTGCTCGTTTGTCTCATGGGTTAATCTCATTAAAGTGTGGCAATGAGGATATGGCTCTCACTAAGAATTTTGCCAGAATAGAGATCAGTCCAAACTGTATTGTTGTAGAAGTCTATTTGTTAATGTCGTGTTTTTTCTAAATGTTTATTTACAAAACGGTGGTCTTGGGGAAAATGCAGGTTACTAATAAGGACATGTATATTGTGCTTTCTTGTACTTCTGTTAATAAAACATGTAGAGACAGATTGTTAGCTTGCATAAATTGTCACAGAATCACCCAAGGCAATAAAGTTATGCCTCAGACAGGTCTTTTCTCTCCCTAGTAACCAATTCCATCATTTTCACTTTGACTGAAATTATGTGGATTTCTGTCTAAAATAACATTCTGTACTCCTGATGCTTTAGGATACATGCTTTCATTTTCCTTTTCACTGAACTGTGAGCTTGTAGTAAAATCTGTGCTTTACTTATTGTAGTGTTTCTTCCCACATGATTTGTTATTTCAGTGGCAATGGAATGATTTCTAAATGCATTTTCTTCAAATAATTTTTTTTGTTTTAATGCATGAGATGTGCTAAGCAAATACAACAGTGAGGTTAGACAATTTATATTATAAAACATATACTGGAAGTTTGAAGATACTATGTTGCTAGCAGCAGTCAGATTTAAACCTAGCTGGCTATAGTACTGTGCTAAGCAAAAATCCTAAGATTTTTAGTAAAGGGATAGCTGGGGCCTGCATCTGCAGTACAATATTTTATTGTTTTCCCAACCAAAACTGCCTTGGTGCATGCATAAACATGAGCAAACCATTTAATTATTTATTTAGCTCATGTACAAGCTGACTCACTTTGTTATTGTAACCAAAGGTCAAAGTGACATCTCAACCTGGGAGTTTGTTTTCAGTGGGCAGCAAAAGGACCTAGCAGTGGCTTTAGTGAGTCCATCCATGTAGGTGCAACTACTACTGTCATTACTTCCACTGGATCTGAAAATTAGCAACAGCAACTTTCTTTTCCCACAAACTGAACACAGACTTCTGCTAAAATGCATAAACCTGTGGCTGAGGTATTTAAGAAACTTAGCAGCCTGTCTTTAGTGACAGCAAAGATCTATCTCTATATAAGGATTTAGAAAAAAGCAACAATAAAAAGCTAAATTTTTCATCTAGGAATCACTTTTATAATATTTTATTTAAAGTCAGATGCTTGAGGCTGTTTTAAAATTATAGCTTGAATTCTTTCCAGGCTTAGATCCCACAAATCAAGCATCAGGTGAATTAAATATCAGCTTTACAGGCCCCAAAGGCTAGCTGTGACTAGAAGTCATGTTTGGACCAACTGAATTCTATGAAAATATATCAGGTTAATTGATGCCAAATTTCAATATTAATTTACAAGCTACTTTCTCAGATTCCCATGGCTGCTATGAACTTGTTTTGGCATGCACTCATTTAATGGTGCTGCTCTGATCTTAAAACACCTCGATGGCTGTACCTTTGCTCCTGGAAGCCCTTCTCCTGGTGAACCTCTTTCTCCTTGAACACCTTGCGGTCCTTGAGGCCCCTGTTAACGTAAATTTGAAATGGTATAGAATATGTATTAATCACTCAAATCAACAGCTGCATGTTCTATATCATTGTCAGTTTTAAGCACATCTTTAAATGTTGGTGTAGTTATAACCTGTTAAAAATAATACAGTAATACAATATTCTCAGTGAATAAATGCTGAACATTCTGGCCTGTAGCAATAACAAGGCAGACAGTTTTACTTTTCTGGTTACTTATGAATCACAGGTTATATTGCTGAAATTCATATTCTTTACACTCTTGAAATCTTCACTTCCTAAACTTCAGTTTGGTTTACAAATTGTTACTAATCGTTATTAATGTATCAGTATAATCATGAGAGACAGGGAGAACCAGATGAAAGACCATGCAGAGTAGTACTGAAGAATATGTAGCTGTAGAGAGATTTGACTGTAATTGGTGAAGAGAATAACACCATGCCCTTCTCTTTTTGAAACCAGATCTGATAGGAGCACAAGGGGCAAGTAATACAACTAAAACCTTTCACTAAATGCAAGTCCAAAACCTGTACATATTGAGCCTACTTCACAGCGTTTTCCTGCATCTGTTTTTTTTCCTTCTGATTTATTCCTTGAGATGACACACACATCACAGAATGCTGGTAGATTTGGCTCTGCATAGCTTCAATATTCTTCTGCACGGAGCTTTAGAATTATGCCTATTTCTTAGGTAAAGCTAATTATACTGCATTCAGCTATAAAAAGAAAAAGAACTTTTGAAGCAAATACACTTTATATTTAAAAAACATATTGAGTATATTTTTTAAAATCAGAATCTTCTGTTATACTAGTACAGCTGTTGTGGCTAACAAAGGTGCACATCACAGGCACCTCTTCCTCACAGAGGGGCTCTTCTCTCTATACTGTCACTGAGGAGAGTCAGGAAACATTGCTGCCCCACTTCAGCTGACTGTCACCACTGGCCTTATTAGTAATGAATGCTCTTTTCTTTGGGCTCTTCAACAAGAACTCCCTCCTCTCCAGCAGCGTATTTCAAACAAGTTTGAGGTCAGCTCAGTTACCAAACCATCTTTCTGTTTTTCATGTGAGCACCTCTTTTGAAGTGATTATTACAAATCCTTCCTTCTCAGTGGACAAAAGCTACTTGGGAAAAAGTTGCACAAAATCTCTCTCATGGTTGCACTAGGGGTCTTTCATCCAGGTGATGAGATATGAATTTGAGTCTGCTGTATTGTAAATAGCTCAGTAAAAGGTGCTGATGCTTTCAAAAAAAGCAACCATAAAATTGGTGTACAGATTTTCTGAATTACCACAAAGAGATTGAGTTTACAACTACCAGGAGGAGCAAAGGAAGGAAAAGAAGGAAGAGACTTCAGAGCCAAAGGTACTATAAATTCTGAATGTAAAACTTCTTTTTAAATTTCTCCCTCTGTTATCTCCAGTGAAGGTAATTGTTATCTGGGACCACTTATTCAATCTGAATGTCATTATGGAGGTTGCTTAGGTATGACTGTTTCTAATGTTACAGTTGTTGAAATTGAGTTTCTACCTCAAAGCCATGCTGATGTTAATCTTCTAATAATACTGAAAAGCAGTCAACTTTGAAGTTACCCCATGTGGATTTGAATCTATCAGGGGACAGATTATTTAAATATTTATGTGGTTTTGCATAAGGCCTTATTTTTTCATAGCTGTTTTGGGGACTAAGATAATTAGAAAAGTTAAGGAGTTAGAAACATTTCCATTTTATTAAAGGAAATGGAAGTCAGACAATGTAGTATGTATAAGAGTGAGAACTAGTGGAAAAAAGAAAAGAGATGGTATTATTTAACACATATGTACCTTTTAACAGGGAAGCACTGAGAATTTTTTCTTTTTGTCCCACTTCCCTCTCCCCAAATGAAAAATAGACATACCATAAGTCCTGGCTCACCAACTCCGGGTGGGCCAACAGGGCCCGGTCTTCCTGTCAAACCGGTGTCACCCTTCAAACAAAGATGAATTTTGAAAATGCCTGATTTAGGTATCTGTATGTGTGCAGCATATAACAACTCATCAGACATCATGTGCTTGAAATACTTGATGGAGAATACAGGAATGACTGAGAAAATCTGAGTGTCCTCAGTCATACAGCATACAAGGCCCAACAGACATTGAACTGGTGCAGTTTCACAGAATTAGAGGACAGCCTCAATTCTGCATTTGAGAGAAGACAATGTTGAATCTAAACAGATTATTCCCAATAAGTATTCCTAGTACATTATGTATAACTTATTGTCCTTTTCCAAGAAGTCGGTATTTCTATCATAATGTTTCTGTTTTCTTTATGCCAGTCCTCTAAACCAATATGCCTGTTTTTCACAGGACAATTTTTCTTTAAGCCTATGCATGTATTTTCACTCAGCCATACACTGCTTGGATTGAGTTACGTCAAGCGTAAGAACTACTGTAAAAAAGTCCTTTAAAGTACATACTTAAAATATACCTTTTTTTTTTTTTTTTCCCCAGTTTTGATCAACATACAAAATACCTTTCCAGTACTATAAAAACATCATTTTGGGGCTTGAAGTTTCTCATGTACCAGCAAGTATATTATCTCAGCTGTCTTGGTCTTCGTTCTTATCCTACAATATATATAATATAGAAGATGAGAGATGCTTGTACCTTTGGGCCTGGCAGTCCTATTCCAGTCTCTCCAGGCAAGCCAGGTGGCCCAGGGAGACCTCTTTCACCCTTTTCAAAGAATGAAAAAAGAAACAGTTCTGCTTATAAATTGGTGTCTAGGGAAATCAATTTAGCTCAGTAAGTTCATTTTCTACATAACCCAAATTTCAGCCCATTGTCTTACACAGTACATTCACCCTTTCAGTGCTTAAAAATTCCCTTTATTAAGATCATAGATACTTCCTGTACAGAGTGATACCAGATTAAACAAAAGGAAGAATGTTTCGTTTCATGTAGGTTATAAGAGTTTTGACACTCAACTGCACTCTCACTGTTGGTGAGCAGGTGCTCTTAATATGGTGCAAAGAAGATATCAAGAGAGATATCAAAAGAGATAATGTCCTTTATAAATTTATCTTCAAGTTTTTCTCCACAGCAATATTCCTTTCAGTAATTGAAGAACCCATTAGCTTTGGCTGAATTACTCAGTTTAAGGTTTTTGTAAGAAGCAAAGTGTATCTGTGGTCTCTCTTAATGAAGTTAACACCGTTTGCATAATTGTCTATAATACCAGTGCTATTTGCATCTTCCATGATAAAGATAGCAAATCATCACAGAACCACAGAATGAAGTAATCTTCATCGGTATACCTGGAATTTACAAGTAAACCCATCAAACCTTAAAGATTTAATAAATGTAAATCACACATTTTTCAAACAAACAAACAAAAAAAAGTATTTTATGTTTACAGAGGGGACTGGATCTTGCAGTGAAGCATTGGGTGATTTCTGTGGCTGACCTTCAGAGGGCCCATTGCAAAACTGTGTCGTGAATTGCACTTATCCTCGTGACTTTTGGATATCTTCTGCTGAGCATCAGTAAACAGTGGGACTACTAATTTTGAGCTATAGAATTCTCCTTGAGAATGTACAGTTTCAAGAGAAGAGTTTGTTTGAGATCCCAAACAGAATTCCTGATTGGCTCTAAGGGAAAAAAAAATAGTTTTAAGCTGAAAACTGAAGAAATGCAATGCTGCTAAGTAATATTCAGTGATGCTGCCATATTTTAACTGTGAGAAAAGACTGGAGTGTGATTGGGAATCTGAATCAAATACGAAGAGCAGATGAAGACTTTTCTTAGGAACCTTGTAGAATACAAAGAGTATATGATTTGCTAGCAATGTCACATTAAACTGCATTGCCTACAAGAAGGGTATGGGGTATAAGGATAAAAGCATTATTGTTGTGATGCTGTATTAATACCTTTTAACATTAAGAAAGAGAAATAATAATGCAGTTCTTGCCTTTGATCCTTGCAGACCTTCAGGCCCTTGATCTCCAGATTGTCCTTGTGGACCCTATTAAAACAGGAGTGGTTTAAATGAGAGTTTTCAAGCTTTCATAACAATCATGGCTTGAAAAATAAGTCTTTAATTTGCTGTAGTCTGCATGGAAATATAAATTACAAACATTTCAGAACTGAAGCTTTGCTTTCTGATGCATGTGTAGATTCAGCTACTCAACTCAATTGGAGCTGGGTCTGGTAATCAGTGGAGAGAAATTTGATCTGCCTTTATTTGAATACAATTAAAGCTAATCTATATTCATGATTTACTGAATCATCAGTGATGGGCTAAGCTTCTTGGCCTTCTGTCCAAGAGTATTGGGATGAAAAGTGACTAAGGTGTTTCCATGTACTTCTGTAAGTGATAATGAAATAGTTAAGGCACTGAATGGGAAATGAGTGATTTTGGCTTTTATGGAACTGTATTTGCTGTGGTCTTTGAGACTGAATGAATTCTAAGGATGATTTATTTGTCTAGACTGCTCCTCCAAATTCTTGTTAATTTTGCTGTTTAAGAAGATAGGTTTTGGATGCCTTGAACTCAGTGATTCAAAGATCCTGTGACAGTTGTGGTATGATATATTTCAGAGCTCTGAATCCTAGGGAACCAGATATTGTTGGTTTTATAGTTGTGTGGGTTTTTTGTTTGGGTTTGGGTTTTTTTTTTACCTGTAGCCCTTTTGTTCCTCTGGGGCCTACTGGGCCTTCAGGACCCTGAAAGGCAAGTCAAAAAAAAGGGTACATTTATGTGTATTTAGATTTGGTCAAAACCACTTCTAGGTAACTTTTTACTAAGGTATCTTATTTGGATATCTTTACATTAAAATAAAAAATAAAATCAAGAGAAGCTCAGCAGCCAGCAGGTATTAAGTAAGTATTTTTAAATGGACTGTGGTAATCAGAATACTGAGTAAAAATGAACAGTTAATTATCAAGGACCGGTAATCCAGGATTAAACCCTGTTTGTTTCACTTAATATATTCACAGCAATTACACAGCAAATCTTGAAGATCAGTATTAGAAACCTTGATTTAATTTTCACCTCTCATTCCCTTTGCTTACTGCTTCAAGCCTGACTCTATTTAAGTCGAGTTTTGCCATTGTTATAAACAGGCTTAGGCTTGGGCCTTAAGACAAATTACATGAAAATATAGAAGGAGCTGAGAAAGTTAATGAAAATGGTAAAAAGTTACTGAAAGTTATTGAATTGCTCATCTCATTTTTTAAAACTGTCAGTTGTTAATGTCCCTCAGCCTTAGAATTAATATTTGCCTTAAATGCATCACCATGGTTGTTATTGAGGGAGTTGTAGTTTTTCTGTATTTTAACTGTTTCCTGAAAACATAACAACTTTGTGGATACTTACTCTATCTCCTTTTATCCCTGGGATTCCACATTCACCTCTTTCACCCTGGAAAGTAAAAGAAACAAATATTTATGAGGTATATGGAACATATAATCCTTGTTCTTTGGGTGGTTTAGTTGAAAACCTAAATGTAATTCTATTCATGATATATTACAGTAATTGTGCTGTAAGTTCACTGGGGAAGGAACACATCTTCTATTAGAGCTTGTGCAGCAGCTAATAAGATGATATTGTTCATTTATAAGAAATAAGGAACTATACATAATAAATAATATTAACGTCAATGTCTATATGTAAGTAGAAGTTCTGACTAAAAGTAGTACCTTCTCTCCTTTATATCCAGATTTCCCCTGGAAAAATGAAAAAGCAAAACAGGTTGTGAGGATATATAACCCAAATGTAAGAATGTGGGTATTGGCGCTATTAACATTCTAATCGCTATAGAAAAAAACATTTCAGGTTATAATGAACAATTAGGTAGAAATGGTGATCTCTGATAAATATGTCAATATAACTCTAAATATTGCACCTACTGGTCATGGTAGATGCTGTTGTATGTGTGAACATGTGTCATTTTTTAGACTGGGATTCTGATGATGTAAAACCAGAGTTCATATTTCCATTTCAGTGAGAAACATGCTAAAATACAAAATCAAGAAAAAAGTCACTATTTAAAAAGGCTGTACTGAATAAATAGGAAAATATAAAGTAGAGTGATTCATATGTGAATGAATTCAGAGTTAAGCACTAAGAGGCTAGTCCTACAGATACTTCCTATATGTATTTCATGTAACTTTTTCATTGCTGTTACACACTGGATCCTTCCTTTGCCAAATGAAAAATTTAAACTGACCCATAAAGATGCAGGCAATGTCAATTTCTGTAATGTTCTTAGATTATCATATCAGAGCTTTTCACACTTTTTTCGGAGGGACTATGTATTATTAGAGAGTGTTTTCTAGATCACTCTTATAAGAAGGAATTATTCCCTTTCTTTGAGCAATGATAATGTTTTCATTTTTTCTAGTGTTAATGAATCATTAGCTGGTAAACCAGAACTGGAATTCGCTATTATAATTAAAAATTTTTTAAAACCATGGTGTTTTGCCTTGAAAGAACACTGCTCATTGGAGAAGGGTAAAAAAATTTTTTTTACCTCTATTCCATCTCGTCCTGGGATTCCATTAAGACCTGGCTCCCCCTATGAATAATCCAACATTAAGATCAGTGAAATAAGGATAAACTAGCATTGTCCTGATTATCTGAATAGGTATCTAAGTGTAATACAGGAAGCATACCGGCTCCTTCTTTTTACACTGATGATTTTTTATGTTAGATATAAGATTTTAATTTGTAAAGAATCTTAGTCTTTACTACAGCAAAAAGGGGTGGATGAAGTTTAAGAAATTCACAGGTGGAAAGTACATGGGCACTATTAGGGTAGTCCATATTAATGAAGTACCAAATCTTTCTCCTAAATCTGAAAAATCACATCACCTTTGCTCCTTTCAGGCCTGGAGCTCCATCATCCCCAGTGCGACCCTTTTTACCCTGAAAACAGCAAAATAAAACTCTTATAATATGTCAGTCAAAAAATTTTATTTTAAAATATATACAGGGGCTTTGTATATGTTTAGGATATTTTCTTCCTATGCATTTATTTTTTAAAATCCTGGCATTTACCATAACCTTGAAATTGAATTTCTGGTAGCAGGACCACCAACTCAATAGGCAGCCATTTTTCTCTTTTGTCTTTGCTGTAAACAAAAATTATTCAGGTCTCCTCTGAAGAAGAGGTCATCAGATGGTTTTGTAGCTACACAGCTTGCCAGGTGAGTATTTTGTTTTCTTTTGTACTCTTTGAGGTGTAAGATTTTGTTTAAGAGGTGTATGCACTCTCCAAGTAGACATCCAACAATAACCCAATCAAAACTACTGTTTGTACACAAGAGGCTATGTTTGCAATTAAAGTGTGCTGTACTGTGTGGGATAAAACCAGAGGGTATTTCTGTTTATCTATGTATAGGATGTTCATGTCAAAAGGACGAGGATGTCCAGTTCTCTAGGGTTCTGTTTCAAACTCTGACACTGTCCATTCACCTTGAGCAAGGGTTTATAAGGTACTATGGTGCTTTAGTTCAATGTTAGGGATATAACATCAGACCATTCAACTCTGAGAGTTCTTTTTGAAACATAACCCCTGCAGTTTAGATCACCAAACCTTGTATGAAGCAAGCCCCTATATTTGCTTAGGGGTTCTAGTTGTGAGACTATTCTGAAAGAAGTCTAGCCTATTTTACCCTCTTTACAAGTCTCTTATCTCAGTTGTTGCTAGTGCTTCAGCCTCTGGCACTCTCTCTTGTTTTCAGAGAACTTTTCAGATATTAGTGTTTGATTTGGGGCTAGTTAGATCCACCTGGTCTGGTTGTCTGATTTTAATAGATGAATTACTGGTCCACACAGGAAAGTTGCTCCTTCCTGCCTTTTAAACTGCTGTGGCTAAAAGGAGAGCCTCACCAAATCACAGCGTTCTTTTTCTAAAGGAAGTGCCTCATGGCATTATCAGGTCTCTCTGTGCACTTCCTACTGGTGTGACATTTCCATGCAATGTAACTTTGGAGGACTATGTACTGAACCTTGAACTTTTTTTGTCTCAGGATCTGGATTCGAATAATTTCCTAAAAAAATTCCAACAATGAAATAAATCTTGATTTATACTGTATATCAGTTATTTGAGAAATGACAGCTACTTACAGCAGGGCCAGGAGGGCCTCTTTCCCCCTTCTCACAGTTACATGTGGCAGCCTGGGGACACTTTGAATGAAAATAATCCAAATCAGCACATTTTAATAGAAGAGGTAGAAAACACATGAATGTTGCTTTTAAGTTACTGTATGGCTAGTCTGAGTACACCAGTAATTATAAGAAGCCAGTTATATTTACAAGTTTTACAGAAATCTTTTAACTGTCAGTTTACCACTCATCAGGAATGTGGCCTCCTACACTCGATCCAAAAACCCATATCATTCCTACTCCTGAAATTCCAGTCATCTTGATAATGGCTTTACCTCCAAACTCTTCACAAGGTAAGTTTATTGGCATGCTGTGTCTATAACTGTATTGTATTGTTTTGATTACTACTCACTGTGGAGATAGTCAAGACGGTGAGCTAAGAAAACATCCTATATCCTTTTTTCACCTTACTCCACTATATGTAGATCATAGTTTAGCTCTAGCTTGATCTATAAACAAAACATATAATGGATGTATACTCAATGCAATTCATGATAACAGTTTCTAATCTTTCTTTTTCTTCTGTTTTCTCTACCATCATATGTCCCAGTCAGTCATCATTATGGTATGTAGTTACATGGTTTTTAGAATATTTTTGAAGCTTTAAAACCATTACATAATACAGAATTATTACAGATACTGGGGTTATTTTTGGAGGAGGAATAAGGAATGTTGTTTTTATTTTTGCTTTTATTATTTATTAAACAGCCACTCAGCTTGGAGATGTCTAGAGGTGAAGGGATTAAATATAATTCTTATCTGAATATCCCAGTTAGTAACAATATGTTTTCCAAGGATAATATTGAATGTCTTTCTACTTCAGGATTTATTTTGACAGAAAAAAAATCAACATGCCAGTGGAAATTAGTGAAAAATAAAATGCTTTAAGTTTTGCAGACACTCCTAATACTTGGCCGTTTCCTTGAGCTGTTAATCAGAACAGTCTTTGCCTGAGATAACTGTTCCTAAGTAGGACTAACATCTTTAAAAGGAAAACTAACTTAATTCCCCCCAAAATGGCAGCCAGACCTATCAATGCCTGCAGTCAGGGTGACACAGTGTGGAGAAACTGGAGAGGTGCAATGGTGGAGTTTTGTTCGAGTTCCTTCCCTTTTTTTAACTCTATTACCTAGGAAGAGCATTAAGGTCTAGAACTGCACCACATTCAGCTCTGTGTCATGTCTTCTTATCCATTGAGTCAGTTGGATGACATGCTGAGACGTATCAGAAAACTCTTACTAACCCGAATACTCACACATTGTTCTTTTTCAACTTTGAAAGTAAGGAGGGAAAGTAAAGACATTAGGCTAGCAAATTAAAGCTCTGTCCTGCAAATACAAAAGATGTTTTACGCGGAGGCAATCCCATTAGACTAAATATTTGACCAACTTCCTGAGCTATCAATTTTCTTGAATTACGTTTTCATATAAATGTAAATGTCTGTGTTAAGCAGTAATTCTGTACAGGAAAAAAACCCTCACAGAACTTACCTCTTCCTCAGATAGATCTTTCTGTAAAGAGAGATATTCAAAACAACATTAGAAACTTAAAGTCATAATCCAGCTCTACAGGAAGGACACTGAAAGATGTTAAAATAAATTGCTTCAGCAGCTAGCTAATGAAATTATGCAATTAACATATTAACTAACATTAATTAAGCTTTAATTTCTGAGCAACATTATAGCAATCTCTCCATTCTATAAATATTTTCAGTTTTCATTACAGACTATTGACTGCACAAATCACTGACTCTCCTCGTCCAGCCATAATTTGCTAAAATTACATTGGTAAACAGACCTAAACCTACATAATTAGATAGGTATGTGGGAACAATGCACTCAGAAAGTACACTGTTTCCAGTGTGCTGAATAGCAGTATCTCTCTAGTAGGAGAATGAGTTATTTTTTAGAAGATCTCTACAGCTGAAACACCCACATACAACGCATTCCTCCTACTTTTCACAACTGATGTATTCTCTTGAGAGGACACAAATGGGTTGATGAGCAGCAATGCTCATCTGTAAAATTCACATGTACGCACATATAATTACGCCAAAGCCATATTTTAAATCAAACAGCAGCCATGTTCTCAAAAGAAGGCACCTGAGGATGGCTGCCTGTTTGCAACTTGAGAGGTGTTTGCTGTGGTACAGAAAGCAATGGTAATACCAGAAAAAGTGGGAAGGGTGATATGCAGGGAAACTAATGCAGAGTGGCAAGATGTCAAAGTGAAGGACAGACAGACGGGAAGGCCAGCTTGTGTACATGCTCTAGACCTGTATGAGATCACTCAGTGTCAGTTTCACTGCAGAAGCCTCCTGGCTGTTATTCATAGTTCTATTTTATATCTTTGTGCATGCTCAGATCAGGACTTCATCCACAGCTTGTGTCACCAGATTTATAGGCTAGATGGTGGCTCTATTTTCCATACTTGGCAGGGAATGGTTTTATAAATTAAGTTCAC
The DNA here is from genome assembly GCF_003259725.1 of Athene cunicularia. Lineage (NCBI taxonomy): Eukaryota > Metazoa > Chordata > Aves > Strigiformes > Strigidae > Athene > Athene cunicularia. The sequence goes on from NW_020799107.1 coordinate 16,512,740, forward strand.
ATGCAGAAAAGATGCACCCAAGCAAAACTTCAAGCTCAATTTACACATTCCCTTCTGATTATGTGGTAGGTTTTCCATGGAAATTTAAAAATGTCTATGGCCAAGTTCAGATTTTACCTGAATTGACATATCTCCATTAAGGTCAACAAAATTATATTCATTTCTGCAAGAGCTGCAACGTTTTTGGTACAAAAGGTGATGTCACATTCTTCTTACCACAGAAGAAAGCACTAGAATGTCAAAAACTGAGTTGTGGGTTTTTGTGGTTTTTTTTTAAGAAAGGAGGTTTAAAATACCTTTCTTAGAAGAATAAAACAGAGATTAAAAAAACTTCACAACAGGTCTCTCTAAGTCTAATTCAATTTCTAACTTCAAATATTTTGGCTGGCAAGATCTGAATAGTGGGGAGAGAAAGAAAACCTGTACTTTGGCATAGTGGTCTTCTTAATAAGTGGTCTGCTTTAACATGTAAAAAGTATAGGTGTCTTCAATAGCATAAGCGCTTCAAAATACTGGAAGACAGACCATTTTTTACATATGTTCTTATAACTATTTCAAATTCTTTCTCATACATACCATTTCTTTGAGAACCTTTTCCATAGTTTCTTTCTCCTGGAGGTTGAAAACGAACCTGGATGCTGGGACACTGGCCAGGAGCCGGAGCTTGGCAGCATTGCTAACCTCCTCAGCCACTCTGGTCATTCCCATTATGAAAAATACAATTCCTTGGTGTTTAGCATCAGCTGTAGCTGCAAAAATATCTGGGTTTCTTGGATGGTCCACTCCATCAGTGAAGAGCATGGCTACTTTCACACTACCTGGAGTCCCTTCAGTCACGTAGAGTTGTGTGAGGTTAGTTACAGCGTAAGTTGTGTAGGTGCCGTGACCTATGTAGGAGATAGGACCAATGTGGGATTTGAATGCTTCAGGACCTTTCCAGTCATGGAAGGTTTTCTCTATGAAAACAGTGCTGCTGTACTGAAGTAAGGCCATCCTCCAGCTAAGGGTACGTCCAGAACTAAGCTGCAAACTTTTCATTCTGTCTACTGTTTCCAGGACAAATTTTTTCTGCTGTTCATGATTATAGTCCTTAGCACTTTCGGAGCTGTCCAGTAAAAAAGCAATTTCCAGAATGCAGTCTTCATCTAGAATAAATAGGTAGGTAGGTGAGTGATTTCATACTAAATCTCATTTTACCCTTACCCTTACATGCATTTCGGACTTCAAAAGTGGGAGTGAAGTTATGGAAATTTTTGAAAACATCTGTGATCACAATTGTGAGACCGTCCATGAAGATACAGCATATAGAGGCTGAGGAATTTGCTCCAGAACAGGTGCCCCAAGGAATAAGAAACCAAAGGTGAGGTGATGTCCTGTAGTATGAAATGAGGAATGCTGTAGTGGTTTTATATATTCATTCTGTCCTCTTGCCTGGTATTTCACTGAATATCCTACCAGGATGAGGATTAGGAAGGCGGAAATCATCTACAGGAAAATGAGTCTTACTGAATAAGACACTGGTATGTGATTTGACAGAGCTAGATTTTGTCCTTGGTACCGACACTCATATCCAGTCACATACGAGTTTCCAAAAGCAGGATCTGCAGAACATTAATTTACCAAACTACTGATGACATTACTTCTATAGAAATACCATCATATGGGCTATTATTCCTGTTGTGACAGTAACAGGCTATCAGCCATATCATAAAAAAGCCCCAAAGTAATCTCCTTTTCTGAAATACACAAAAGGGGAGGGAAAGACAGGAGTAAAAAGATAAAAGTGCAAAAATAAGGCATGTGAAAATGCAGGATGAGGCAAGCCTGGCTGATTATAAGCAATACCTTAGAGAGCAAGTTAGCCATGTAGTACAGAATCCAAATAAATGAATCAGGGAAAAAAACCCACATCTGTTTTAAAATCACGATATTCACCTTGATCACTTGGCCTGGGATATTTTTCTACAGTATTTGACAGAATGTGTTTAGGTTTTGGTCTTCTCAATCCATATCTTTTTTCTTCCCTGAGATTTTCTGCTAAAAACTCATGGTGTTCAAGTATCCACAAAAGCCACCAGAATCTGAAGAACATCATTTCTTTGGTTTCTGTTTCCTAAACAACACAAATAATAATACAGAAGTATAGCAGTAAGAAGACAATAAAACATTATTCAATTTTGCTTTAACAGGTTGCTTAGCAGGTTGCATTTTAAAATATAGTTCCTAAAAATGAGCTGATTTTTTCTTTTTTTTTAGTAAGATCTTCTCCAAAATATGTAATAAATAATAAACAGAGACATACTGGAGTGATTTTCAAGCATAGTGCATATAGTGACAAATATATGACAAATTGGAGACATTTTACAAACATACTTCAGTTCTCTCTCACTGCCTGGTAGTGTTTGTACCACCACCACTTCTCAGAAACCTTAACCTTGGCTGTACCCCTGTGGATTCAGTGTGAATGCCAAGTGCAATACACAGGGGTGGTTTTTCTAAACCTGTTTTTTCTGGAGCTGGCATGGAGAGAAGGAGATACAGAGGCAGATCGAAATTTTTCCCTGTTCTCTTTACTTATGAACTGAGGGTCACACATACTTCTTGCTATCGCAGGCCCCCATCTCAGCAGTCCTACAGAGGAACAGTCATGGCCTGAGGGTGCTGTCCAGGCATGAATGTAGCTGCTGTGTAACTGGGGACATGTGGGCTCAGAGTGCTGAGCCCAGGCTCGACAGCTACCTATTGATAGGACTTTTTCCTTCTGTAGGGACCAGAGCTCACAGACACACCTGGAGCTCACCGGCTGCTCAGGGACTGAAAAGACAGTCCTGCCCCACTTCATTTTCACTGTCATCTCCCTGCAAGCTCTTCCCAGGAAGGCACAACATCTATCAAAAGCTCAGTGGCAAGAATGAACCTGCCAAGACTGAGCATCTCACAGACACAGACATGTCTGTAGGGTTTCTTAGCTCCTGCCAGTTTAGGGCAGAAATTCTGGTGCCCACAGACACAGAAGGACAGGGGGTCCTTACCTCGATGTTCCTAAGCAAAAGGCTCTGCAGAGATGCAGGATGCTGCCCTGAGCTCGCTGGCAGCTGCACTGTCCTCCGTGTGCTGGATGCTCTGTAAAAGAAAGGAGGGATAACTTGGGCTGCAACCTTTGTGAGAATCGGTGTCATGTGTCAGGAGGGGCCAGCAGACAGAGGCAAGGAGAAAGGGGAAGAACAGCAATCTTGGCTCCTCCTTCTTGGCACCCACCCACTCCTCTCCTTGCCCCAGGCAATGCACATGCATCCTAGGTTTGGTTCCCCACAGCCATTTCCACACGTGAGCCCTCATCCATGCTTGCACATGTGAGGAAGAGGACTGTTCTCACCCCAACATACTTCCTGACACACCAGCCCACTTCTGTTCTCTCTTCTCCTGTCGCTACCACACTCCTTTCAGCCCCATACTTCTGCACAGCTGTCATACTTTGGCAAGGCAGCCTTTGGTACTGGGCATCGTGTTTTCAACATCATCATAGCAGTCCATGTCTGCTTTCAGACCTAAATGAATCTCATAATGAGGGATTCCAGTTACTGCTGTTGTAGAAAGATATTTACTGTCCCGGGGGCTGGGCCAAGTGAAATTTCAGTTGCTGGTGAGATTGCCCAGCATGAGGATGTAAAAAAGACAGACTAGTTTGAAAGCTATACAGTTTCTCCAGGCTTGTCTGTCACACCTATCCTTTCAAAGATTGTAATAGAGAACAAGGACTGACACATAGTATGATGCCTTCAAAACCTAAGCTAGGTGGCTATGGATCCTGAAGGCTCACTCTTCTACAAGTGATTGCAGCCTGTCACCTAATTCTTCAAGTATCCTCAGAAAGCTTTTGCATTGCAAATGAACATATTAAACAAGTAGCTCTTTTCCACAGAAATACATGCCTTTTTTTTTTTTTTTTTCTCCTGTGGACCCATCATTTTCTACCTACATGCACATAAAGAAGATCCAATACTAACTGCTGTCCTCCTTTCCATCTTAAGTGTCCACCAGCTCAGCTCACCTATGACAGTTACAGCCGAGGCTGAGGGGACAGGAAAAGAGGCAGCTTTGGCTCCAAACTGAATAGGCAGGAGGGACTGATAGGATAATGCAACTGGATGCTGAGGCCATTTGCTATGGTTTTGTATTTTTCTTCTTTGCCAGTAATTAGTACAAAACCTGTGATGGCTGAAGTACACCTCTACATATTGTATAGCTGCTTATCCTTTCCTTAGCTGAAACTATCTCAGATACAGCTAAGAAAGAATCTTGTTTCAAGACTGGAGAGAATTGATGTTTATTTCTCTTCAGCCATTTTTTCTATGCTTACACTGACATATTTAGATTTTGATTAAGGCAAGGAATGAAAAGGCAATTTTTTGCCCTTTAGGGAATACAAATAATATGGTGTTTAACTGAAATAGATATAATAAATCTCACATAGCCCCTAAATCTTACTGAGAAAAAAAAATCTAATTCTAGCAAGAAAAATCATGTTAACTATCGTTGGGATTGTAAGCCTCCCATAAGCAAAACATTGTCATTCTTTCATTTTCACTGCTAATTCTTACCTTAAAACATAGCTGGCAAATAATTTCTTAATTAAGTAACTATTCTGCTTGTATGTTTAGTAACTAGTTCTTGGCTTCAGGATATTTCCTTTTATTAATGAATGATGTTTACCCTCAGGACAATTTTTTTTTTTTTTTTTCCAGGTGCAACTTTAAAAGCTTAGTGGGGCCTCCACATTTTTATACGTGTTTGCGTGGGACGCATGGTATTATTCTGTCCAGAATTCCAGGTATGTGACATAGCATACAGTACACTTCTAGACTTGCAGTCTCCTGAAGTTGTGATGTTCTCAATACCCACACTATTCTTATGGTGTCAGTTTATCAAAACTTAAATGATACCAATGTAAAATAAGTATGCCTTGATGCATCTGAGACAACTCCTAAAAATAAAAATTAACAGCAAGCTTTCTTGCCTCATTTACTACAAACTTTACCAAGTGCTTATTTAACATTTTAGCGGCATTACACTGTATGTATTTTTAAAATGGCATAAGTGTCTTAAAAGCTATGATCAGGAATATTCATGCTGCCATTTAAAGGTTATAAATTTATTGCTAGAATTCAGATTTTTTTGTAAAGGAATAAAAAATTTTCATATTTTATCTTAAGGAATCTAAACACTGGATGCTTCAACACACAATTACATTTCTATTCACCTACTATTTAAACATTTAATTATCTTTGACATCTCTGGGAGATGATACTACAGACTTGCATATGCAGTTGACTAAGTTGGGACCAGCTACCCCACCTCACATATGCTTCCAACATGACAGTAGTTGGCACTAAGACTGGTAATCTTTGCAGGAGTTAAAGACTGAAATTAATATAAGGGCTGTGTTACAATTACCAACTGAAGATGAGGTCACAAATATTGCTGCATATCCAGATCTTTGGGAGTTTTTCCACAACTGTTTGAAATCCAAGAGTTCTCAGCTGTCTAATCTCAGTATTTCAATCTAAGAAATGAGGCCTAACCTTTTTTTCAAAGAATAAAGGGGTATATGAAAGCTATTTAAAACCACAGCTAAATAGGATATACTCAGTCAAAGGAAATTCCTTAAAATATTAGAACCATGAGGAGAGATATCATGAAGAAAGATACACTCTTTCTGCAAGTGAGTGTATTTAAGCATCATTAAGAAGGGAAACCAAAATGATATTACACCCCTTTGGCACCTATGCACTGCCATTACGATCGCATAGGTGATGACAGCTTCACAGCTACATGAGGTTGCAAGGCCACTTTGAAGGAACACTGAATGAAGAACTGGGGCTTAGAGATGCCAGTTGCTGTGGTGTACCATGACCTCTTGTGTCAGCAGCAGCCATCACTATCACTTCCCAAAAGGCAGAAGTAGTAGCAGGCTTGACTGTTCAAAACATCTTTCCTGGTGATCTCTTCTTCATCTGTCCTTCTCCTCTGTCTGTGGGTACCTCTCTTACAGCCTTGTCTGCCTCAACTGTGACCACTTCATCCACTGTTTAGAAAAATTCAGTACATTATTGAGAAGCCTTGGGTAATTTCTGTTAAACTGGATTAACTAATGTCTTTTAGTATGGTATCATGTCACTAGAATATGACAGAGCCCTGACTAGTCTTTCTTCAGCTATCCAACAAGCCTGTGACAGGACTGGAGATGGAGTAATTATGAGCCAGCATAGCTGGCAAAATACCATCTGTATATTTCTATATGCTAGAGGAATACTCAACCACCAGGGAGGCCAGTTTTTAGGAGCAGCATGGAGCAGACAGAACATGCTTCCAATTTTCCTCTGCTCTGATGGTAAATTTTTTGTCCCAAAGACAAAATGCTTCTGAAATGTGTTTCCATTTTTTTCCCACCTCAGTGTACATATCTTGTCTGCTGTGAACTGTTAAAAATATGCACATTTCACACCATCTTCTTCTAATGTTTCATGGCCTCAAGATAGTCTTGACCATTTAACCTGACTGCATCATGCTGTAATGGTATTTCAAGAGTATTTATTTCATTATACTATACATGCCAGTGCATGACCAAAATGCCCAGAAGAAACAAAAACCTACCTGACTTGAACTCATAAAATAATGAAAGCACACCATTTACAATATTTTGAATCCTGATATTAAAGAACAATTTTATAAAGAATGTGGTTCACAGTCCCATAAATTGTATCACGTGTGAATTTTAGGAAAAAACAGTTCAAAAGTTCAAATACTCAAAGTAATTGAACAAGAAAATTTAAAAAATCAGAACTTCACTGAAGATTGTACCTGAAGAAGGATAAAACAGAAACCTGTATTTTAACTTGTGACTGCAAAATGTGTTTTAGTGGATTTGACAGCTCAGGATTTAGGCTGAATAGTCAGCTGAGTATGGTAAGTCTTGACAAATTGACTTCTATTTGCCAACTGTTGTGGCTGCAGTTTTAAATTCTTTTTTAATGTAGACCTATGTTCTGTGACAAAACCTGATTGTTCTATATGAAAAATAATCCCTTAATGGCAGCCTTATAAAAACCTAAAATGAAATCTTGGCATACACAAAGGTAGTGGCAGAATTATTGATTCCTGTGAGGCCAGAATTTTGTCTTTGCTTTTTGGTAGAAATCTTGACCCTGTAGTCTGAAAGAGCTGATGAAAGCACATCAGCTTTACTGTGTTTTCATCTAAACCTACTGTCACAGAAAATGCTGTAAGGAAGGTCTCTGATGGCAAAGAGTTACTTTTTGTATAGCTCCCAACAGATTTTAATGATTCTTTGGGGCTGGAGTGGCAAAGATGGCCTTCTCTTCTGCAGCTGGTATGAACCAGGCTCTCCATTTCCCCTTTTTTAAATACTGCTCTTCTGCAACATTTTTAGGATGGGCAATGAGAAAACTTTAATGAGGCATAGAAAGGAGGAGTCTGTCTTCAGTACTTTCCCTTTTTATCACTATACAATACAGCTAAAAGCTCACTCTGAGCATTTTGGTGTTAAGTAAATACAGATCAGCTGTGTGTAATATCGCAACATTAGCTTTTCTTTTGAAGATATTTGATTATTTCTACTTTTATTCCAATAGTTCTCCTTTAATTTATAGTTTCTCTCACTAAGAGGTGTTTTCCACCTTGCAATCTAAGTATTCAAACACATCTGTATGTGAATAATAGTTATTTTCAAAAGTATCTGTAGCATTCAGCCTAAGAAGATATATTATAAAAGAGTACAGATACATTTTTAACATACTAAATATTTTACTGAACATTTGATATTGAACATTTAACTAGATCAAGAATACTCTTAAAATGAAAACTAAACCAAAGATTTGATTTGTGACATTGGTGCCAATGAAAATGTACTTTGACAAGTAATTTTTAATTTTCTGTTGCTTCTCAGTTACTTCTTATTGTAAAGTATACTTTGCACAGCTATTTTCTTCCACCTGTGATTTTCAACAGCACGATAACTGTAATTAGCAACACAAAACTCTTTTACACTCCTATTTAAGTACAGTAATTACATTTTTCAGGAGTAAAAACATAGATTTTGATGGAGTTGCAGTAAAAAGCAGATGCTTTAATCTCACCTTGCACATTTGGAGAAGACATTGTCTGATAACTGGAAAAGGAATTACTCTGCTGGAAATATATTTAGCAAGTTAAAGCATGTTGCAAGTGAAAACGATAGAGATCTGGTAGAAAAAGTCAAGTTCCATGCAATTCTACAGTTGTAATCTTTTAAATATTGGGAATAGATTTTATCTTTCAGAGAGGTGACTATTTATAGTGTTATAAAAAGACAAACATTTGTCTTACAACCATTTTTGTCAGTATAACTCTAAATTTGCATAAACCTTGCATCTTTTAACCTACAGATTTTTTAAAGTGTGTATAAAAGTATACATTAGATTGAGCGTATAGCAGTAATTGTGCTAGTAAACTAGGTCTCAGAGCCCTTAATGCACTAATAAGTCTTAATGGTCCTGACCAGCATCACCTGATACCCACACCCCTGCCCATGGCTCTGGAGCTTCTATTTCAGCTCAGCCTGAGCCACCAGTCCTGGCCCTTGAGGTGCTATGGGGTGTTGGTCACTGGCTCTATTGCAGTCTTGCCTGGACATGCTGACCTGTGGCTGATGTCCCATCATGTGCCTATAGATGTTCCTAACACTCTGGGCTAGGGCTGCCCCCAGCCTGCCCAGCTCTCTTGCTGGTGTCAGTGGGGTGGACCCTCGCTCAGAACCCCTGTGCCCCCTCCCCTGGGGATGCAGCTGGCCATTGCTGCTCCTGACAGAGCTGGTGCCATCATTTACAGCTTGGCATGAACACTGGTAGGTATCTGAATACCAGTGGGCATCTGTGGCTCTTCACAAAACCTTTGGTGAACCCTGGGTGAAACAGCAGCCCTATTACATGGTATTTGCTTGTGGCTAAATGCTATGTTACTGCAGCTGGAGGTAGGTCTTCAGTCTCAAAACCCAGCAAAACTCTACCTCATTCAGAAGTTTTAGAAGAGATGAGTATGTATGTTTATACATGAAAGCGTGTGGAATATAAACATCATAGAGTTGCTTCTGTGGAGCAATGTTAGGAGGAAGTATCTATTAATCCATTTTATACGGTGTTTGAACAGCTCTTCCCTTTGGGTGTGCCTGTGGCAGACTCCATAGGTGTGTTTTTACATATGGGTACACATTCCCTGCAGCAGTTGTCTGTATTATGGCTTGGTGAGTTAAGATCTTAATGAAATACAATTATTATTGAATGGTATTGCACAGATACAACTGACAGCAGTAGACAGTGTTTAATCCTGTCTATTCTTGAATATGTGGAGTGCCAAGCCAGCTGAATCTTGCTGTTTAGCCCTAAAAAATGTCCTTAAGCTCAGTACCTGATTTTTGTATCTGACGAGTCATTATAGCAGGTGAGTTAAGACGTGTAGGGGTAACATGAAGCTCGGTAAAAGCTACATCGCGTTAGATGGGACCAAGTTCAGGCCTTGCCCAACAGGCCCCGGGGCCGGCCGGGCCGGCGGCCGCAGCAGTGCATGCCGGGAAGCGTGCGGCCTGCGGGTGTGGGCGCTGCCCGCCGCCTCCCTGCGGACGGGCCCCGGCGCCTGCCCGGCGGCCATGGCGCTGCCGCCGCCTCTGCAGCTCTGCCGAAGAGGAAACTGCAAAAATTTGTGAAAGCAAAATCTGGTTGCTGTTGCCGCAAAGCTGGTGCATCTTGCTGAAGGTGCTGCAGTACTTCTGCATGCACACAACTCCCCTTCTGAGGGCAAGCAGCTTGGCCCTTCTCAGCACCTACTGCCAAGGCCTCCTGAGTTTGGGGGCAGAAGTCCATTTAACCTGAGAGGAATGTTTTCCCAGGAGTGCAGACAGTAAATAGCGTGAGGGACAAAATGTCTAGTGGCTTTCTGCTGTAGAGATTTGGTTCCTACTGCAGAGTTGACATTAAATTGCTTAAGCATTAGATACAGCCATAAAATTCTCTGTAGGTGTGAAGCAATACAGTCTGCAGTGTGAAGCTGAGGGAAGGAGGCTGTGCTTTTAAATGCTCAAATATTAAGAAAAGTGGTAACTCATTCAGTGCTAGGGTAGTGAAGAAAAGTAGTGGTTCTTTTAAGTAAGAATAGGCTTATTGAAGGACATTGTATTTCAACTGGTAGATAGAATTATTATTCTGCTGTAATGCTTTGTGCCTAGCCTAGCAAAAATCCAGGTAGATCTTTTCTGGCTCTGAGTGTTAATACAGAAACTAAGCTATTAATGATGATGGGGTTTGTTTCAACAATATTTTTGTTTCAGTAAGAAATGTTTAAGTTTATATTGGTTAGGTTTGCAGCTATCCATGCTGAAGCTCCTGAATTCAAAGAAATATTTTAAACTAGTTGAGAACTTACTAGCTCCATATGCCAGAGAAGAAAAAAATAGGTAAGGCTCTTCCTTAAAATAAACTGGTGCATCTTCTTTCTTTAACAATACATAAAAACATATAAATGTTAGTTTAAGTGAAATTTGAAATGGGATTACATGGCTTTACAAGTATTTAAGTCCGTTGTTAAATAATGTTTGCAAGCGCAACTGGAAGAAGTTTTGCCTATACATCCTTTTTCATTATTAAAAAAACCAAAATACCAAGAAGCGTGAAGATCAGCATGACTTTAGATACTTTAATTGCCACATGAACCATATTATTGTCAACTGTACTCAGAATACTATTTACTTAACTCCAAGGCCTTACCTCATAGTGCAACTCAGCTGCTTTACCTTTGAAGTGTAGTGGTAGGAAAGAAAACTTGGAAGTAATTTTTCCAAGTACTGCAAGTACTTTTTCAGATGTTCTTTGTACAAATGATTGGAGCATCACTCTTAAAGGAGTGTTTCCTCCCTCAAATCAGACTATGGAGGCCTTGTTGGATACCAGAAGGAGACAGTAAGGATGTTCCCCGTCTCCAGAGCTGTGCAGAGTTTAGTACCAGAGCAGTTATAAGGTGCCTTGAAAATATCAATGGCTTGTGTGGTTATGGAAGGTGAGGATATTTGGTTCCTGAATAAAAATGGTCTAGGGGTTCAAAATTATTTGGGTTATCTTTACATGTAATCACTGAATGAATGTGGGACAGCAGCAGGAAGCTTTCAGCTGTGTACATTACTCCCAAGAACAGAGAGGACAAAAGGAATAACTTTGAGAAAACCTTCTGTTTTACTGAGCTCATGGTTTTGTGTCCTTGCACTTTTCCAGGTATATGTACTTCTGACTCATATCATCTCTCTTGTAGGTTATCAGCCACTGCTGACTACAGGCATGGGCCCAATGCAGGAAAGAATAGCTGCTACACAAAAAGGATCTTTACTGGCATTAGTAGCAAGCTTCTAATTCAGTTTACATAGAGCAAAAGTGAATTTAACATTGTGCACCAGATATAGATGGTATGGACACTAAATTATAGATGCCAGTCTTCTGTGACTGCTAGTATTTTATAAATGTGCATGCTAAGTGTTATTCTATGCCTTTTAAAGAGCAGTAGAAAAAAATTTTGACAAAAACTACTGGTACTCTGTGTGACTTGTTTCAAAGTGGTTTGTGTTTCAGCAGGTGATCTGATTGACCTGCCTGTGGATATTATTTGAAATCATAGATGCTGCCACAGTACTATCCTGTGCCATTGCTGAACTGGGTATCTTTTCAACAGTAGCTCTTCTGGATTCTGCACTGCAGATCATGTTCCCTAATCCTATAGACTCAGAATGCTACAATGTGCCTTGTGTTATAAAGAAAATCCTCCTGATAGCTTGTTTGTGCCCTTCCTACTTTCTCCTATTCCTTTTCAAACAGGAAGCTGAAATGCCTCATAATTGGCATCATGTGCAGCATTCATATTCCATCTAAAATGATTTTGAGAGAGGATTTAATTTCTATCATCTCCTCCAAATAGGATTACAAATAAATTCAAGATATTATTACTGTTCTTGAAATGGTTATACTGTTTGAGGAAGATTAACTATAGCTCAGACTCAAAATTCAGACACTTTTGACTCAGATTCTTAAAGAGTATTGAAGTTCATTGATAATGATGGAAAACCTAGTGCCTCTGAAAGCAATGATTCTGTGGTATTTTTAGCTGGTAAAACAGTAACACCAGTCCAGCAAAATTGTGTTTTACCTGGTAAAACACAAATTTAATGGATTGATGCTACTCTCCCACCTTCTAGGGGAGAACCTCATTCTATTAGTCTGGTATGTGCTACCTTAGCATGATAACGTAGTGATATTGGCATCATTCTACTATATTTTGTTGACTGCATTGAAGGGTTATGCTGCTAAGCATTTACGAAAGGTGGGGCGTATGATAATGAAAGCACTGATTGCTGGTATGGCAAAACTCCACGATACCATCTTTGAATAAGCTGAAACCTTAAGCTATGTAGTTACACCTGCCAAGGCACCTTTCATGGACAAAATCATAACAGCTGGTGTCTGTGAGGGAGAATAAAATAAGCCTTTTTGATCTGAAGTATTTCACAAACAAGTACATGACTTATCTGTCTCTCAGATTTAATGATACTCCCTCAATCAATATAGATTTATCTGTTATGGTATTGATGCTTTTGAAAGAAATGAAGCCAGAGATATAGAAAGTAAACTCATTCTTTTCCATGTATGAGATCATTTTTACTTGTGTTCTGTATTCTACTTCCACCAAAAAATACTTTATTTGGTGTTAGATTGAAGTTCAGTGGCTAGAATCTGTATATTAATACTGAATCAAGTGAAATCAGTCATAATTAATCACTAATAATTGAATCTTATACCATGCTTACAGTTTGTAATCCTTGTAAAAAGGATTATGTGCAAATATAGGAAATAGATGTCCATTTCTGAAGTAGTTAACCTACCACCGTGCTTCAATATCAAAACATGCTTCTCCTATCTTTCTGGTCATCTGTTAACCATAATGATTAGAGAGATGGGACTAGATTCTCTGCATTTTTTTATAGCCTGTGGTATTCTAAACTTGTGAAATACATATCCATAGTGCTACAAAACATCTTGACTTGTTAGAAGCCCTTTAAGAAACAAGTCTATATATAGTGTGAATTTTCAGCTGATTTATTTTTATATTATGTATGCTATAGAATAACTGAAGCTTTTCAAGTGGTTTTCAGAAGAGAAGGCTGAAGGTCTGGAGTAGTATCTCACTTTGGAATCTGTTCTTAAAAATCAGGTTGGCATACCAAAAAAAAAAAAATCAGTTAAAAGACATAGCCACTGGGTGACAGTCTTGACTCAAGTATGAACATTTTGTGGGCATTGCTGACTGCAGAGATTTGCTTTGAGATGACTGATGGAGCAAGGCTATTAATATCAGTACTACGACTAATAGACTTCTTTTTTTAAAACCAGGAAAATGATCTGTCATGTAGGACTAACAGTGCTATGACTATAGCCACTTTGCTTCAAAAAGAGACCGAAACATGTAATGTGGTGGTTTTATAGTTTTGTTTGTCGGTTGAATGATCTGGCTGGGCATTACACTTTACCTATGGATCTGAAATATCTAGATGGGAATAGCTCATCTTTCCTCCTTCCTGACCCGGGTAATGTTGTCATAAATAACTGTGGAGCAAGCACTGGCCTGTAATGGAGTGTGGGCTACCAGAGGTGTCCTTGATGTAGAGAAAAAGGTGGGTCTGGGTAAGATCTTTTGTGTGAATAGCACTGCCTGCTGGAATGACTGAGATACAGGCTTTGTTAGTTAACCTAGCCTGCTTAGTATTTTACTGCCCTTTGCATGCACTTTTCCTTTATATAAGAATTTAGTCCTTTTCAGAGTTAATCTCATGTGACAGACCTTCAGCCCTCTCTTCTGAAAACCACTTGAAAAGCTTCAGTTGTTCTGCACTGCAGAAAATAAAGTGTTTTTTTTTAAAGATAGCATTTCTACACTCTCTTCCCAAAAGTATTTTAATTGAGCTTTGGATACTGCATATAAAATAAATGTCTAAGACTGTATTACATTTCCTTATGTTGTCCATATCTCCACCTGACAGACAGGGAGATAAAAAAATTACTTAGGGAACATCAAATAGTAGTAGATGAGTTTTGCCAAGCTCTCTTTGTGAATGGGGCTCAGGCTATTAGTGATTCAGCTGAAATGAAAATGCTGATTCAAAATATTTTGTAATGTTTTAATGGTTAAAATTAATTCTGTTATGGATCATCTCAGAGTGTAAAGACTTTCAGAAAAGTATAATCAAGTTCAAGGGAATGCATAAAGATATAATATTAGTTAAGCAAAATTAATTTCAGAAGCTTTCCAAAATGAGCAAATTACAACCTCATCTTTCCTGTCTATTTAGAAATCCAAAGGTCACCTGACAGTCTGCTCCTTCCTTCACTTCTAATTACTTGCATTTATTGCTTATGTTTTCAGGGTTTTTTACCTGATTAAACTGCTTTTCAGGAGTGAGGCAGTAGTACTGACAAAGCTGACATAACTGGGAAGGCATGTTCCTCACAGTTAAAGTTAAGAAGCCTTTTAGTACTGGATTTCTTATATTTTTGAGACTATATGTTGAACCAAGATAACTTCAGATACATGCTAGTGAATATTAGAACATTGCAGTACTTTCTGTGAGCAGGATCCTGAAACACTTTTATTATGTCCTTTATGTTCTAACAAGGCAATTTTTTATGTGGACATGTCAGCTGTAGATACATGTCTTACAGATTAATGACTTTTTTTTGGTGGAGTATCTTTAATTGCTTCACGGTTTGTAGAGATTAGAGATGTTAGGGGCGTTGTGGGACAGAACTGCCGAAAATATGGTTCAAAACTGGCTGCCGTGAATTATATAATGACAACTACCACATGCCTGCAGAGGTTGCTGAGTTCTGGGATGATGGTTCCAAGCTGTAACTTGGATTTGGAAGAAGATGGATGAGACAGTAGGGTTGAGTTGAAGGGAACAGTGGTACATTTTTTTCTGCATGCTCATGAAGCCTGACCTAGACAAAGCAGTAACCACTTATACCTGTGGTGCTTGGTGCTTGTAGTGTGGTACAAAGCAGTGGATCTTAGACCTTCATGCCTTCTTGGCTTGAGAACCTCTTGAGAACTCTGAACTGGAGTATAACTTCTTACCCCACTCTAATTATATAAAGTTCTAGTGGAAGGATTTGAAAATTAAAAAAAAAAAGGTGAAGTTGCCCGAACTAGAAGTAGTTGCTCCTGGTTCTGATCACTGTATATTATAAAGCATGCTGTAGCATAGTTAAGACAGTTATTCTGCCAAATGCAAGCAGGAGGAATTTGCAGAGTTTACAAGGATTTTGATGTAAGATTCTCTGAGTATTGTGTGTTTCTTTCCTGTAGTCTTCACTGTGTGAGGTATTTGGTCCCTCTTGGTCCTGTTGGTAATGGTTACTATCAAGAGGAAGATAAAGACAAGAAGGAAGAAGTCCTTTGTCAAAGAATGAGACGTTAAGTGTACTGAATGCATTACTATTTTATTTTCTTTTAGAAGTCATTCATGCCACAGGCCTTCCTGAGTAGACCCTCTCAGTCCATGTCTGTTTCCCAGGTCTGTTAAATGTCACCTCAGAGATCAGGAAAAATTTCTCCTCCTCCCCTTAAACCCTTTTAGCCAGGGGCAGATGAAGTAAAGATCACTTCAAAGGCCTTTTTTTTTTTTTTTTTTTTACTTGACATTGCAGTGGCAGTAAATGGTAGCCTTAATTTTACTGTCACAGTTAAATGTTATGACTATTTCTGATTCTCTTCATATTTGTGCATATCAGGAACATCTCTTGTAAAGATGCTGGAATTGCAGTAGCTTAAAACTGGTGTTGTAGAAATGGGATCATTCCCCTTATGTGATAAGAACTCTAAGGCAGAAAAGGCATGTGACTCAACATCCCTTATCTTCAGCTGTAACTCTTTTCAGGAGTGCTTAGATAAGATTAAAAGAACCAGGCTTCCTTCCAACCATCTCCCACTTTTTCACCTGAAGAAATCTGCTGAGAAAAGGAGTGGCCTCTAGCTGCAGAATTTGAGTCAGCTTCTAGCATGTCACACGCAGATTCAAACTCAGGAAAAATAGGGCTCATTTCTGCAAATGTGCACGTGAAACAGCTCTTTTTTGATGTTGCAATTGAATTGATAGATTCTGTTGACTCCTTTTTCTCACTCATTCCTTGTGGAAAAATGTGTAAACCCAATACTAAAAGAACTGCAAATCCAAATCTGAGCAGATTTTGCCAGATAGTTTAAATAAACCAAAACTAAATTCAACAAACTATTACAGTTGCAAAGTAGTCTGAAAATTAAATGCTACTATTGCCCACAAAACTTTACCTCTGATCCTTCTCATCAATGTTTGGGTTTTTTTATCTTAAGGAAACAAATGACAGTGATTTTGGTTTAGAATGCAGACGTACAGAACAAAATTACATTAAAACTAAAAGGAAATATTTTTTCTCTTGTAGGGTAAAATGACCAAGCCATAGTGTATTCAAATTGTTTATAGTGATTTGCATTTATTTTTGTCCTCTCCCTTCTGTGACAGGATTTTAAACTAAGCAATGCAATAAGAGCAATAGTGTGTGATGAAGTCCCTAAAAATATTGAACTGTTTTGTACAGAAGGCTCAATACAGCCTGCTGTTAACTGATTTTGTGCTTCAGCAAGCATGTGTGCCAGCACAGCAATGTATCAAATATATGACAAAGACCATATTCCTGTAGGTGTTTAAATTAAGGCCAAAGCTTCTGTTTGGGAATCTGATATGAGAATCTCTGTGCTTATAGAGCATGTTCAGACTGAGCACATCTGAGAGAATGGGACGTGGTAGAAACACTAAGATGTGCCCACATTTTCTTCTTCTTCCTTAGTCCTTTCCCCACATCATCTAAAATAACACTGAAATAGTTCTATATTTCTGTAAATTTTTCTGGTATAATTGAACTTTTGAGAGTAGACAAATCATGTTTGTCTACTCTCGTTCTTCACAAATACAAAATGGATTGAACCCAGAGAAGATATTTTCAGTTAAACTGCACAAAATATAGCTGTGTTCCTGGGTTTTCTGTAGCCATAGTGCACATAGTAAGACCTGCTTTTGATCACGCTTAACAGCTGGGTGGGGGAATGCTGTGGAAGAAAAGTAGAAGGAGGAGGGGAGGGAAAAAGTGTCTCTGACTCCCATAGCTCCTGTAAATCATCCCAGTATCTTGTATATTGAAGGCTAGTTTTCTAGTAGTGATTTGATACCAGAATTAAATCTTAGTGTGTGGACTGGATTTTCCTTTCCTATAAATGCTTATCTGTTTTTTAGACACTGTTAATAATTCTTTAAAATGTAGTACTGGCTTTTGAAATTTTGAAAGCAATAGAACTTAGCTAGCTAGCAGTTGCTATGAATAGCAGAATGGTTTTATCATAAATCTGTGTAAGCAGGTTGCAAGCATCAGTTAATATATTACTGTGTTTTCCAGAGCAAGAGGTAGCATTTAAATTATGTATTTATAACCTGTGCATGTCCATACATAGAAATCAAAGTATATATTAATATCTAAACTACTTAAAAATACTGGAGGTACTGGTGTCCAGTGCAGCTATTATCCAGGCTTTAGTAATAGAACACTTATGAGAATATTTTTACATGCTTATTTAATAGTGGCACCCAAAGGTTCAAGTAGGATGAAGAGTTAATTGGATGGAACTGTGTAAAAGTATCATTAGGCTCCTAGATACTAACTTTCAATGAAAAGCATTACTTGAAATATCCTGATGTCGTCTATATTTAGAAAGAGGGAAACATGAGCAGGGATGATAGATTCTTTAGCCTGATTTTGGGAATGTGACCCATGGAAAACTACCTTTTGCTGTGGGGAAAAAAAAAGGCATCTCCTGCAGCATATAAATGAGGGCATGGAGTACAATCTTGTCCCTGTGGAAAATGGTCAGTTGTGACAGGTTTTTTAATCTCAAAAATAATAATGCTTCTCTTTGGTATTTTAGAGTATGGGAAATCCCTTATTCTTGTATTCTAACCCTTAACTGAATCCCAGAGAGAATGGTATTTTCAATAGTGTTCTTCTAATTTAACCTGATTATTATACTGTTAAAACCTAAAGGTCAAACTAAAATGGAAAACTGCCTACAAATCCTTAGTCTTTCACTGTGTTTAACTCTGGATAGTGTGAGATGATGACAGGTGGCTTTAAAGTACCTTTGTCCTTTCCTAATCCTGGTTTATGGGGATTTAAACATCATGGGCATAGTAAGTAGTCAACAGACTGCTCTATCTCCTACATAGTTGTCCAGAGATCACCGGGAACTAGGAAAATATAGAGGCTATACTGTTGTACCTTCACCTCTTCCTGATATGCACTTTAATTGTGGTCTGGAGTAGGATCTGCTCATGTGACCCTAAACATATTCTGTTTGTATGAAGTATTTATACCTGTAAGTTAGTTCAAACCAGCAACTTCATAGTTGTGAATGTGACCTTATATCATGAACTGCAACTTGATCAGTATGTCAGTTTGCAGAAGTAATTGTGTTGTGCTATAAGAAGAGTAGTAAGAACTGCTGCACATACTGATTACATTCTTTTTGTTTGCAATCCTGTTTGCTGTCTCTTGTAAATTAATCTTTAAAGAGGCCTGCAATGCCTGCAAGGAGATATTAGGAAGACAAGAATATATTGGGAAGTAAGGAAAAGGAAATGACAGTTTAGAAGAATATGTGATCCATAATTCATGAGACTTACCAAAGCCCAAGCAAGGTGTTATCAACAGTGATTATGGGCAATGAGGTGCATAAAGGAACAGATATGAGTAAATCATATTACAAGGATAGTGTAGGATACCTGTGTTGATTACTGAGGGTGTAAATGTTTGTCTTAAATTTTCACTAGGTTTCTTTGATTGCTGAATGTAAGGAGAGAGACATCTACTTCTGCTGGAAAAGCTAAACATGGATCAGCAGAGTTTCTATTCATTAATCTTTACTTCAGCATTTCTTAATACCATCATCTGCCTGTTAGATGATGACAGCTTTTTAAATGAGAACTTCAACATTAATATATATGTGCCTTTGCTCTTCAGATTGAATCACTTTATTATGCTTGAAAGGTGACAAACCTTGAAGACTACTAAAACAACAGCTAATAAAAATTCAGGGGACTGGTTGTCTGAAAGGTTGACTGGAAGAACTGGCTGCTGATTACGATGAGTTCCTGCTTGTATCTAGAAGAACTAGATACCTAGTTTCTGAAGTCAGGCATCTTTCTTGAAAAATACCTTCTTTCCTTCCTGCAGTAGATCCAGGCATTTTGTGTTTCATCTGAATAATAGTATGGGCAGCTGGTCACTGACTACTGATGAGTCTTAGCTGAAACTACTGTACTTTGGAGTTTTCCCTTGTTAGTTTAATGGAGCCAGAATTTAACATAATGCCTTTTTTTTTTTTTTTTTCTTCTTAATACAGAAGAAAGCTTTTTAACTGTGACCTGTGGAAATCATCTGAATGTTTTAGGAACTGAAGACATACTTATAGTATATGCTTGATCACCCATCAGCTTTTCACAGGTAGATGGCAAGAGTAATATATCAGGACTGCTGAGTCCCCACTCCATCTTTTCCATTGTGCAATAATTAACTGGGTATCCGGCTTCATAATTCAAAGGTCTAAGGTTTGAGGCTTGTCCTCTTAATTATTTCTGGAGTTTTGACTATAATATGAATAAAACATTACTTTCAGGTCAATATGAGTGTTCAAGCTTGTGGCCTCCTTCTACTGTACTTAATCAGCCACAAAGGATTATGGGGACCTAGGGCATTTTCATTAGTATCTCTTAAAGTGTCTGACACAATGTGACATAGCTCCAGTTTTTCTAGAAAGGCTAAACATTAAAAGTCATTCTTAAGAAACAAAAGGAGTTTTAATATCTAGGGGAATGTGGTATGTAACCTATTTACTTCTAGTAACTTGTGGCTCTGATTTACAATGACACTTAAACACAATTGTATATCTTAAAGAGGAAAAAAAGTAATGACCACCCCCACAAAGCCTTCTAAGACATCAGTAATTACAATGGATATGTTGCATAGCTCTGTTCTCATACTTTTTTTTCAGACTCACAAACTACTCTTCCAGTGGAAATTTAGGCAAAATGAGTAAAGAATGTGTTCCAGTTTGTTGAATATACCCTTCAGCTTATGGTCCAGTGCGGCTACACTAGAAACTCAAGTGTTACATATCTGAAATCTCTTAAGATAAGCACCAGAAAAGTAACTTTCCTGTTGATTTTAATTTAGGATCTCATCTGAATAATGTTGATCTCTCTGTATTCAAAACAGTAAAACAGCAGGAAGTACCCTTTACTGTACTGATGTCTTTAGAAGTATCCTAATCAGGAAAGTGCTTAAAGTTTGAAACTGGATTATACAATAATAACTTCTGTATGCAAGAATAAGTGCTGAGAGGAAGGATTCAGTTAGATATCTTGCAAAATACAAAACATACAATTATGCTGTTTTTTGATGACAAACTTTCACCTCACAATTCTCTATTTTATGAAGTAGCTATTAAAATAACATTCTGTGCTCTCCTGATGGTAGCTCAGGTGGATCTAGCATCTCCAGGCATGTTAGCCTGTTCCTCCTGAGTTGTAAAATGCAATCTGATGAGATGTTGGCATGAGTGGTAAAGTCAGTTTAAGGGTGTTGAGCCTCCTACTGCCATTTGCAGCTCTATCCTTGTGCTTGTGGGACAGTGTTGTGAGGCAGGCACGGTGGTCAGCGCTCTTTTGAGGACCTGCACAACTGAGGGGACAAAAAGGAGTGTGAATTGCAGTGCTGCGGCTCTAAGTGAAGATGGATAAAGGGGGAAGGGTGGACTTCTCAAGCCAGTTACCCTGCTTACCAAAGTCTGTGCTCACTGAACTGTCCTATATCTCATTCCTGTGAACAAGTCCCCCAAGGAGGAGAGGTTGTGGGTTTTTTTTTTGGTTTTTTTTTTTTTTTTTCAATTATTGTAATCCTTTTGACCTCCTGCATTCATGAGTTTGGTCTCTTCTTGTCAAAGTAGTTTTGCAGGTTGGCTGAATCAGGTACTATTTTCAAAGCAAATATTTTGGGTATTGCTCCTTAGCAATCAGTTAAGAATTGCTAGATGTGGCTTATCTTGAGCTATTGTTTTCTTCATATTTTCCCATTTAATATTTAATACAACAAAATATATTTATACGTATATAAATATCTCAGCATATAGATCAATGGCATGCACAGGGTGTTTACAGGGTAGCTAGATTTTGGTCATACACAGAATAACTTTGTTCTCAGACAGTGTTTCGTAGGCCTATTGCTATCTAGTCCTCTTTTTCAATAAGCACAAAGGCTTGTTCACAACATTTATGTAGTAAGACCATATTTTCAGCTTTTCTATTAAGTAGGCAGAGGTTGATCTCTGACACTCTGAAATAAATATGAAAACTATGAGAATCTGTCACCTGCAACCATTATAGTGATAAACCATGTTCTCATTTGGTTACTGTTACTACTCTGGCTTTGGCCTAAAATTCTCGTTAATACTGCTGATCTGAAGGCTTTTTATTTATCTTTTCTCGGGTGTTTTTGATGGATTGCTTTTGTGAGATCTCAAGGATTTCATCCTGACTGTTGGAGGAACGCGTTCTTAGTATATGTGAGAGTTCCACTTACAATGGTGTTTATCCTGAACAGACCTCAAATCTATTATTAATAGAGAAGTGTACCAGTAAAAATAGGTAATTTAACATATGATACATGGTAGATACTGTTGCCTATTTGATAATTAAGTTTTTAAACTATCTCTGTGGGAAGTGAGAGCAAAAGAAATTTGTAGAACATTGTAGCTTGAATGATATATAAAAGAAGAGTAATCTTATCTCATACTAGGTTCACTCAGTGTTATCATAACTTCACATCCATATTTAGTTGTAACAGTAGCTGAGATAGATGGTATACTATGTTCTCCCACTGCCTTTTATACTTTTTTCACTGAGAAGCAGTTTACTAATTTCCTTTCAGATTTTTTTCTAGTTCTCATCTGCAAAGTGCCTGAGAGATTAATTTAGTTTTATGCATAGGGAATTGACGCACAGAATCAGTGGTTAAAATAGGCTTTGGTTTGGTGGTGTTTTTTTTTTTTGGTACCTTAATTAAGACCTGAAGGGCTTAGAGTTTCAGAGTTCTTGGTATTACACCTTTAAAGCACAACTCTCATCAACTTCAGTTATGGCAATGAGTGTTTCATGTTTTGCTAAATAAGCCCAGGTGTCTTAAATCAGAAAAATAATGAATGCTTCAGAAGTTTTAAGTGACTTCCTATTTTATATATATATATATATATATAAAAAAAAAAAGAAAAAAAAGGCTATGGCATAGGCAGAGCTAAAGTAGTGTTCCCTAGTGTGGTAAACTGTCTTTCCTTCTTTCTTGTTTCATTTACTCTTACATTTCTGCCCCCGAGGCAGGGGCTTTCTTTCACTATTTTATCCTCATTGATTACCCAAAAGCAGTCTGCTAATATACTGAAAGTGTTAGTATGCTATGAAAAACAGCAGGTTCTTGTGTATTTAAGCTGTCTCTGAGTTACTGGCTTCAGATGTGAAGATACATTGGCTCTTATTTTGAAAGATATGCTGTGTGTTTCTCTCCTTTATGGAATACTGTGTTGAGATGCATAGCATTGAAAGTGAATATTATTATACAAAACACCTAAATAAATGTGGAAAATGCTGAACTTTTTATTGTTTTTGTTTTATGCGTGACTACAGTGAAACCCAGAATAGATATTCACAGAGTAAGTATTTTCTACCCTGTGAGCACTCTTGGGAGATGTACTTGTGGTGTTGCAATGTTTCCCAGGTTTGGTTGGTAGAGTGAAGTGTGGCTGGAAAAACATCAAGAAGACAAGGATTCCAGTCTTGCTTTTTCTCAGCATAGCTCAATCTGCCCTTGTAAAAGGTGTTCAGAGTTATTCCAACCTACCCTATTTCCCTTGTTAGTACCCTCAAAAGTTTTTAGAACACAAATAATTTGGAAATGCCTCTTTACCTCCTATTCCTTTTCAAGAACAAATTCCATATGTGGCTTCCTTGTAGGGCAGAGCAGGCACTGAAGGGCCAGTGAACTGGAGCAAACATGAGGACCTCTGTTCCTCAGGGACAGAGAAAGTGCCGAAGAAATCTTCTTGTGGTAAGGCAAGTACCAAGAACTTTGGCAACTAGAGATATAACTGGTATAAAGCATACTTGCCCTTCCTTTGTGATTGTGACTCCAGGACAGGGCACAGGGACTTGCAGTCTGAACCAGACAGTGCTGACCAAAGGGTAGAGGGGACAACTGGAAAATGTTTAGTCTTTCTCTGCTTCCTTCTGCATTCCAGGTAAACTAACTCATCTCTATACAGTTATTGTTAAACTCCATCACAGGCCCAGTTCTGCTGGTGAAATACACGGGGTATTTGGAAGATCACTTAGTCACCGTTTCTCTGTTAGTCTCACTTGTTCAGTGACAAACAAAAAGTGTGCTGTTCCCATGCACTACTTGATCCAGGGCACAGTGATAAAATTCCAAGTTGAAAGAGAGAAGTTGTAATGTGTCACTAACCAGGAGACCTTGAGGAAACTTCTCACCACATGCTGCATGTGCAATCCTGACTCTGCAATTTCTGTTCTGGCTTGATTTACATCTCCTCAGTTTAATGTTTCTCACATTTATGTGGGCTGGGTATCCACCTTCGATCCAGTCTTCTGGAAATCTGTGCTCTAGTTATGAATATGCATTAGAAGTTTGAGAACCCCATCAACTAAGGCCCTCTTTTTCTTAGTTTGAGATTAGGTGGGTTTTGTTCTTTAAATCCTTG
Source organism: Athene cunicularia (assembly GCF_003259725.1). Lineage (NCBI taxonomy): Eukaryota > Metazoa > Chordata > Aves > Strigiformes > Strigidae > Athene > Athene cunicularia. The sequence continues at coordinate 16,536,731 of NW_020799107.1, forward strand.
GAAAAAATTACCTCCTTATATAACTGCCATTGTTTTAGGTACTGTGAAATGTGATGTGACTTATATCAGAAACTTGGTGAACTTGTTTTCTGCTGGTTTGGGGCTATTTTCTGCTTTTCTCTTCCATATGTTGTAGAGATGAAATCAATGCCAGTTCTCTCTACAAGATGCAGCTCAGTTCCCTAAAACATGACCTTCCTATTTATGGAAACTTCTGCTCACACTACATGTACTTGTAAGGATTAAGTGGTGAAGTCTAAATACACATTGCTACTGTGGACCCCCATGAAAACAACTAGGTCTGTTCTCCCTGATATTTGATGGCTTTGATGCAAACTGAATTGGGCCTTAGGTGAAGGAAATGCCTCGAGTAGTACCTCTAAAGGGACCCTTCTGCCATTAATAACCTGTTAAGAAAAGAAGTCTGTAACACACACAAATATTGTTGCTTGCTGTAAAACAGAGGTTAAGTGACAGAATGGGAAACTTTAAATTGTAGAACAGCAAAGATAGATGAAATATGAAGAATTAACTGCTGCTGTTGGGTATTTATTATTATTTAGACAGAGAGTCAGAGTTTTTGGGTTAGATTTGTATGACTTGTCATTACCAGTGTTCTCTCAAAAAATGAGCATGGCTACAGGTAGACTTGCTTTCTAGTATGATTAAACAAAAATGACAAGAAACCTTGTCATGATAAAGGCATAGGATTTAATGATGGAACTTAAATGTGAAATTGGAAACACAGCTTGTAATGTAAAATGTTTTCTATGTGGAAAAACTGGGGTTCATCCAAGGACAGATGACCACAAGATTACCAAATGCCAATGGCAATTCCAGCTTCGTTGCCTAATGCACTGGGCAGATCCTCAGCCTCTGTAAATGGTCCTAGCCCTGAGAAGTTCAGAAGAGACAAATGTACAGGTGCAGATCTGACCCACAGTTTCTTTTAGTAAATGCCTTTGGTTTGTTGTTTTGGTGGTTTTTTTTGTTTTTTTTTTTTTAATTATCCATCAGCTTTGTATCTTTATCTAGTCATACATCAACCCTGGTGTTTCTGTCTGTCTGTTAAGAATTGGATGAGTTTGGACACCAAGTTAGAACTGAACCCTGGTCAAAAATCAAGCCTTTTAATTTTTAACTTCTGTGCTTAGCATGCATCTTTAATGTGTAAGCAACGTGGTTGTTCATTCTAAATTACACCTTTAACAGCTTTTCTGGTTGTTTGCTTACAGCAAAAACTGGGCAAGCAAACACATCCCAAACTGCAGTTTGAATTAAAAGCAGAGTTTAGTGAACAACCACATTGCCCATGTTTTCTCCCTCTAACCTTCAAACAGATGTCATCTGCGTCTTCTTAAACCTGAAATAATCAATTAAAAATCCATAAATCTAGTTCAGGCAGAAAACAATCAGCTGACATTTTAGTTAACAGGAAGCTGAGAAGGAGAGGTGTGTTACACTGGTTTGGGCTATTTTGGATGTAGTTATGGGAAAGCCTTGAGGTGTTTAGAATCTGATCTTGCAGCTCTAGTCTTGCTGAAGTCCCATTTGATGGTGTCCAGCAGGACAAGGGTCCATTTGGTTGGATGATGAGGTACCATGGTAAAGTGAGAGGAGAAAATTTTAGATTAGCTAAATGGAGAACAGCACTGTCCTGTGCTGGCTCCTTAGTGACTATCATTCTTCAGCAGTGAAGCATCGAGGCTGATCAGTTCATTTGTCTCTGAATGCAAATTTTGTCTTCCGAGTGCAAAGAATAATGGGTAGGGAGGGCTTGACCCACTGTTTCAGCACAGGGCTTCCCCTCGCTATCAACAGCGTCCCCATCATTCCTGTTTGAGAATCCCTCTTGCTCACCACCCTGTGGGAAATATAGATGTATAGAAATAGTAATGGCGAATAGGGCAGGAGCACACCTTCTGGCTGCCAGCTATGTGGGAGTGAAACATAAGTAGGTGCCTCCCAAAGCTTATATCCAGGTCACCTCAAAAATGCAGTGACAGAAGAGTTCACATAGCTCTCAATCTGGGATTGCAGTTTCCAAGCACTGTTTACCCTGTCTGTGTGTTCTTGGGGTGTGAACTGCTTTAAACAATTCCCCTTCTAATTAAGTACGGTCAATCTGTGCGTTGGCTTTTCAGGCACCCATCTGTACAGAGCGGATCTGCTTGCTCCCCTCTGAGGATCCCTTCCTTCCCTCCCCATCAGCGTTGTTGGGGGATTAAAGCAGCAGTGGCCCCATACACAAACGCAGCTGGTTCCGTTTGGTCAGCCTGAGCCTTGCTGTGAAACCACGACAAGAATTCCAGTAAGTTGGCAACACTGAAACACAAAGAAAACAACAATAGGAAAAGTCCTTCCGTGCAGAAAGGAATGTTTCAAGCACTGTTCTCCTACAGTGAAAGGAGAGAGGGTGGGAGGGAGGAGAGAGATTTGAAGAGGGCAGGTCCCCCCCTTCCCCCAGCAGCTCTGGATCTTGTGATGGAGAGATCTTATCCTCTCTTTGTGATTCAGAGGTGCCAGGAAGCTAATTGAATATTCTGATCTGCCCCCAGTGTTTCTTGTGGCTTGACCCCGGTGCTGTGTCGTACCACTACACCAAACAGCCCTGAACCTGCATAAATCACAACCTTGCAAAAGCCTACACGCCACATCTTCTCCCCCTTCTCCCCCCCCCCCCCTGCACTGTTCTA